>NW_027591429.1:0-90000 GCF_964213995.1 Mustelus asterias | reverse complement strand
GACAAGGGGTCTCAACCTCCTTGAACTCGCCCATTCCATTCCATCTGTTGCAGACGTCCATTTCCCATCACCACCTTGTTAGCAATTCGCATCCCACAGTCCTTCTGAAGGTCATACTCAGTCTCCAATCGGAGGGCACAGTCCAGCACATTGTTTATCACTAGAATTGTGCTCTCGGGGATAGATTTGGAGTAGACGAAGCTGCTCAAATCCATGAGTGTTTGTGCGCCATTTGTGGCTGCACAACAATATTCAGCCACAAGGGGCTTATTATGTACTTACTAAGAAATTCGAAGTCAGTTCAATATTTATCACTCTTGTAGAGCAACCCTCACTGCCAACTGTCCGATCAGTCCGAATTTATTAAATTATCACCTATTTGCTGAGGTGTGCTGGGCAAATCTGTACCAGATTTTCAAATATCCAGGAAAATACGAATGCAAATGCATCTAAAGATTCAGAGCGACTTGGACAAAGTACTGTCGATCGATGACAAGAAAACCAGTCCAGAGAAAAGCTGTGGAATTTTTGCCTTTTATGGACCACCAGTGGTCAGCCAGGCTGAGAACAATCTGATTGCTCATTCTGAGCATGGTGTCCACATATTGAATATTTCAAAGGGTTAAGCGAACTTGTTTGGTCAGAAACTGAACTTCATGTCAGTCTCCATGGATTGCGACTGTGTCACATGAGGACTTCCCTAATCTCTTCATAAAGGACTCATTTATTTTTCAAGCCACAGTGTCAGCAGAAGTATCGAGTTTTACACGGGCAGGGATCGCTGACACCAGGGAAAGAAATAAGGATAATGTTCTGATAACAGAATATGAAAATGTTGAATCAACAGATCAGATTCTGAATTCATTTGACCAGAAAGGTGCAACAATCGGGACGAATTTTCAGACAAGGAATTGGAATGTCAATACAATGAGCCAGAATACCAGAACAATTGATTGGAAAAATAAGTCAATGCACCAGATTCTGAGAACAGTAGAGTGGAATGTGACAACAATGGATTGGAACCTGAGCACAATAGAGTGGAATGTTATAACGATGGATTCGAATCTGAGAAAAATAGACTGGAATGTTACAACAATGGGGAGGTCATTGTCTGATGCACTTTTCATGCTCTCAGTGTTTTATGATTTGATGTCAAATGTTGACCGGATCGAATACCTACTTAAAGTTATTCAAGCGGGTTACTATCCAATCCTAGCTATTGTCGGTGTTCCTGGTAGGTCTCATTTAATGTTGCTAAGTATATAAAATATGTTTCACTTCGCTATTTTTAACATTCCATTTCGAAAAGGTTTAAATCACTTATTCAGTTCCGCTGATCAACAGTGCTCGGTATCGTTGGTTCCCCTCTCATCCCACCTTAACTTGTGTTCTGCACCAGATTACTCACAATCTCCATGCTCCCATTTAACTCTCAGCCGATTTCGAAACTTCATCTGCAGTGCTACCTAAACCGGCTCCGTTATGTCACCCATCCCATCTCTGCCTTAGGACAGCGGCTCCACAAACACCTATATGTGTGTCCCTCAAAAACAAACTCGCTGATTTTAAGGTTGTCCTGGTCGCTGTCCAATTTCAAACATTGATAACCAACAGCCCGTGTGATCCCAACACACTGGCATCAACTTGGTGATATTTGTCTGGAAAATCTCCAATATATCTTTCTTTAGATGATGGGAGAACAAGCTGTATATATTACAGGAGGGAATGCTGAGGCAATGCTGAGATGCTGAAAATGTTTTAAACTACTGTGTCAGCATTTATTGTTGAAAGAGCATTACAGTAAATTTACGATGAGAAATATGAACTACGAGTTTGCAGAGATTCACCAGATTGTAGCCAGTGAGTAGAAGTGAGAGATGAAGATTATGATTAACATTTAGAGACTTGACCATGTGTGTGGGGCTGCTGACTAAACGTTGTTGCTGGGAAGTTAGTGTCGGTGTTGTGAATGGGATTTTAGGTTTGTGTTTTCAGCTGTCGTATTCGGACTGTGAAACATATTTCGTGATGCAACTCTGGAGTAGTTTTCAGGACTCTAGCTATATGGAGTTGGAACAACTAGAATAAATGAAGCAGTTACTGCAGAAAGGGGAAGAGGTTGAAAGAGGGAAGATCATGTGATTTCTGCCTCATCTATCATGATTTATAAAATAGTTAACAACTTACAGTTCCCCAGGACCACAGAGTGCGACTTTTAAGTTGCAATAATCACTTTTTGCGCAGAGATGTGGTACCTCCGTCAACACGACCTGCAACCTCACACTATGGTGAGGATCGTCTGTCATTAGTCGGTCATGACACAGCTTCACTATATTGATACGTAAACAAATAGGCGACGGTAACATATTCATTGTTAGGACACAGAGGTTAATCGCCTTTACCTCGCTTCATCATTGGTTAAATTTGTTTGGGAAGGTGTGAACTGTTCTAAAATAATGTTTAGAGGTTCATTACTGTAAAGGCTTGACAGTCACTTTGAGTGAATAATTAACAAGGTATTATATTTAAATAATCAGGAACTTTAACAAAACACGTTACATATTAACTAACAGACGTTTGAACAGAAATGCTGTTCGAATAACGAAAGGAAATTCATCACCAAAACAATAATAATGGAAATTTAGTCGAGCTCAAAAAATACAATTAACCAGGCGGGATTGTGTTTGGAAGTTCTGGAGTTATTTGGTTGTTGTCCAATATCTTTAAGGTCGGTCTGACTCAGTATACTACTGGCAGGATAATTCTCTCAAGAGATATTTAAACTGGCACAGGTGGAGATCTGTTCTGGAGATGAGTGCTCGATTTTCTGACTGGCTGACCTGGCCTCTGGAGATGTTCTTCCAAGATTTTCTCTTGAAATGTTTCTATTTGTTCTTATTATCTGCTATGACCTCACAATTTTCTGACACCATGATTGGTTTGATGCTGTCAACTCTATCAAATTCAAATCTGATCGGCTGTTAATAGTTGATGGTCCTTTTTAAAGGGTAGGTTGGCAGAATGCAAAAACCTCTCACCAAGTCAGTAAGACCATCAGACCATAAGATACAGGAGCAGAATTAAGCCACTCGGCCCATCGAGTCTGCTCCGCAATTCAATCATGGCTGATGTTTTTCTCATCCCCGTTCTGCTGCCTTTTCCCCATGACCCCTGGTCCCTTTATTAATCAATAACCTATCTATGTCTGTCTTAAAGACAATTGATGACCTGGCCTCCAAGCCTTCTGCGGCAAAGAGTTCCATTGATACACCACTCTGTGGCTGAAGAAATTCGTCCTCACCTCTGTTTTAAAGGATAGGTCCTTCAGTCTGAGCTTGTGCCCTCTGGTTCAAATTTTTCCGACTAGTGGAAACAACTTCTCCTCATCCACTCAACGAAGGCCTCGCAGTATCCCGTAAGTTTCAAGACAAACCCCCTCATCGTCCAACTCCAACGAGTACAGATCCAGAGTCCTCAACCATTCCTAATCCAAGCTCTTCCTTCCAGGGATCATTCTTGCAAAGGCCAGCACATCCTTCCTTAGACACGGGGCCCAAGACTGCTCACAATACTCCAAATGGGGTCTGACCAGAGCCTTGTAAAACCTCAGAAGTACATCCCTGCTCTTGTATTATACCCTGTCTGCATGAATGCTAACATTGAATTTGTCTTCCTCACTGTCGACTGAACGTGCACGTTAACCTTAAGAGAATATTGAAGAAGGACTTCCAAGTCCCTTTGTGCTTCAGATTTCCGAAGCAGTTCACCACTTAGAAAATAGTCTATGCCTCCATTCCTCCTTCCAAATTGCACACCTCACAATTTTCCTCATTGTATTCCATCTGCCACTTCTTTACCCACTCTCCTAACCTGTCAAAATCCTTCTGCATCCTCCGTGCTTCCTCAATACTACCTGTCCCTCTACAAATCTTTAAATCAAACTTAGCAACAGTGCCCTCAATTCGTTCTTCCAAATTGTTAATGTATATTTTGAAAATTTGTAGTCCCAGCACCAACCCCTGAGGCACACCATAACGTTGACATTTATTTCCTTTTCGAACAGTGAATCTTGTGACGATCGTGATTCTTTCCCGTCAAAAATGTGGGCTCTCCAAATGTGTCACTTGCTATCTGGTGACCATGGCCATGGCGGATCTATTGATTATTATCCTCGATGTGATATGGAGACACATTCCGATTGTTTATTCAAAAGCGTTTTATTTCCTGAAGTCCATTCCTGTTTGCAATATCCACGCCGTCCTGCTTTTTGCAGCCACTGACTGTTCTGTCTGGTTCACTGTCACTTTCACCTTTGATCGGTTTGTGGCCATTTGCTGCCCAAAGCTGAAAAGTAAATATTGCAGTGAGAAAACAGCAGCTGTGGTTCTCGGAACAGTAACTGCTCTGAGCAGTCTGAAGAACATTTTCTGGTACTTTATGGTTACGGATGAGTATAGGCTGGTGAACAGCCCTTGGTTTTGTGGCTTCGATTATGCTGTTATGGAGTCTCGAATGTGGGGAATAATTGAGTTCCTCCATCACATTCTAACCCCAGCAGTCCCATTTGTTCTGATTCTGCTGCTGAATGTCTTTACCGTTAGACACATTTTAGTTACCAGCAGAGCCCGCAAGAGACTCCGGGATGACAATAGTGGGGAGAGTCACAAAGATCCAGAAATGGAGAGCCGAAGGAAATCCATCATTTTACTGTTTGTTATCTCCGCCAACTTCATTTTGTTGTGGTCAACGTTAATGTTTTTTTGTATATGGAAACGGATGTGGTGGATGGGGTATGTTTCATTATTTCTGAATTGGTTTGTCATGGAAATCGGCTACATGCTACAACTCTTGAGCTGCTGCACAAACACATGTATTTATGCCGTGACCCAGACTATGTTCAGAGAGCAATTGAAAAATGTGGTGTTATATCTTCTAACGCCAATATTGCGATTATTTTGTAGATCATAATAACTGTCTCACTGATTCAAATTATCCAAATTTTGTTACTTATTTTCACAGTCCCAATCAGCCAATCCCTGTTTCTTCGCTTATATAGTTGGAACATTACCACTTACCACTGTGGATTTGGGTTGGGTTGTGGAGAAGAAGCTTTCACAATGCTAAAGCATCAAAAATGGGAATGTCTATATATGTATTATCAGACAGGCTGTCTTGAATATGATCAAGGATCAGTGGCTGCATCTGCCTTGTCGTAACAGATCGGTGACTTTCTCAATGGTAACAATTCGTGGTAAGCAATTCACTGTGGCAACACAACAGGGCCAGTCTTGTGGTTATAGTCGATCAGGGTGAATTCAGATCACTCTGTGAATAAATCAATTTGCTGGACCTCCCACTATGTGAATCAAGCAGACGCTGCAGCAACCTTTATTCTGCCAGAGCAGAAGCTGGACATGTAGCCATTAAATGCATCAGGGGTTTCTGTCTGCCATTGTGGCGAGAGATCAAGGACTGGGCCTGTGACGATGAAACAGGCCGGATACTGGGCCTGTTGCTGTGGGAACAGATCCGGAAATGAGACTGTCACTGCTGTAACTGATCAGTGGCTGCTGCTGTTATTATGGTAACAAATTAGGAACTGGGCCTGTCACTGTGTAAAGAGGATCAGGGACTGGGAAAGTAAGTATGCTTACAGATCAGCGACTTGGCCTCTTGCTGCCTTCAAATATAAGGACCTCACACCTGATTATGTTAACAGATCAGGAACTGGGCATTCCCTGTTTTAAATGATCACTTAATGGGCTTGTTCCTATAGTAACACATCACTGATTGGGCCTGTCACGGTGTTAACTTGTCAGTGAATGTGTCTGTAAATTTGATACATATGAGGGAATCTGCCTTTTAAGATGAGAAGAGGTCAGGTCGTACACACGTCAATATGTTAACTAATTGGGAACTGAACATTTGAATATGGCAAGAGAACATTGCCGATTCATGCTAAATATATTGAGAGGACAGGGAGATCCGTCGCTATGAGGGCAGAACAGGGACAGAGACAATCCATTCTGAAAAAAGGAAACAACATCTGTGCCTGTCGCATTGGTAACAGTGCAGGGACTCGGTCTATTGCTATTGCGTCAGGACAGGGCCTGTGTCTGGCAGTGCAAAAACATAACAAGGATTTGGACGAACAATATGGTATAAGAGGAGGGACTGGGCATTTCGCTTTGATAACAGTGCAGGGACTTGATCTGACACTGACAACATAACCGGCACCGTGCCTGTCAATATGGTAAGTTTACAAGGACATCGTTATTTCTGTGGGAACAGAATAAGGATTGGGTCTGTCACTATAATAGGATAACAGAGTCTGGGTCTATGGTAACAGAACAGTGACAGTGCCTTGCATTGTTGCAAAGGATTGGGAACTGGATACAACATCAGGACTGGGCCCATCACTATTGTTACAGATCTGGGAATTGAGCCTTGTTTTCTCTTCCGATTACTTTTCATTTCCACCTTCTGTATTTGTCTTTTTTCTTATTTTCCCCTCGCCTGGCTCGCTGCATAGGTCCCACCCCCCTGCCAATTCATTTCAAACCCTTAACCTCCCGCATGGGAGGTTAGTTAGGAAGGTTCAGTCGCGAGGTGTACATGGAGAGGTAGTAAATTGGATTAGACATTGGCACTATGGAAGAACCCAGAGAGCGGTAGTGGAGGATTGCTTCTCTGAGTGGAGGCCTGTGACTAGTGGTGTGCCACAGGGATCAGTGCTGGGTCCATTGTTGGTCGTTCATCTATACCAATGATTTGGATGATAGTGGGGTCAATTGGATCAGCAAATTTGCTGATGATACAAAGATTGGAGGTATAGTGGACAGTGAGGAAGGTTTTCAAAGCTTGCAGAGGGTTTTAGACCAGCTAGAAAAATGGGCTGAAAAATGGCAGATGGAGTTTAATGCAAACAAGTGTGAGGTATTGCACTTTGGAAAGCCAAACGAGGGTAGAACATACAAGATAAATGGTAGGACGCTGAAGAGTGCAGTAGAACAGAGGGATCTGCGAAGACAGATACATAATTCCCTAAAAGTGGCGTATTAGGTAGATGGGGTCGCAAAGTGTGCTTTTGGTACATTTACCTTTATAAATCAAAAAACTGAGTATAAGAGTTGGAATGTTATGGTGAGGTTTTGTAAGACATGGGTGAGGCCGAATTTAGAGTATTGTGTGCAGTGCTGGTCACCTAATTACAAGAAGGATATTAATAAGGTTGAAAGAGTGCAGAGAAGGTTTACAAGGATGTTGCCAGGACTTGAGGAGCTGAGGTACAGAGAAAGGTTGAATAGGTTAGGACTTTATTCCCTGGAGCGTAGAAGAATGAGGGGAGATTTGATTGAGGTGTATAAAATTATGATGGGTTTTGATCGAGTAAATGCAAGCAGGCTTTTTCCACTGAGGCTCGAGAAGAAAAACACTCGAGGACATGGGTTACGGGTGAAAGTGGAAAAGTTGAAAGGGAATATTAGGGGGGAGGGGCTTCTTCACACAGACAGTAGTGGGAGTGTGGAATGAGCTGACAGATGAAGTGGTGAATGCTTTTAACATTGAAGAAAAACTTGGACAGGTACATGGAGGAGAGGGGTGTGGAGGGATATGGTCCAGGTGCAGGTCAGTGGGACGAGGCAGAAAACTGGTTCGGCACAGCCAAGAAGGGCCAAAAGTCCTGTTTCTGTGCTGTCATGTTCTATGGTTCTATGGTTCTAACGACAAAACTAAGTACATTCCATAGGGCATTAGAGCGAGTCCTGCTCAAGTGTAATTCGTCCCGTTTATACTGGCCCCACCTCCGCCAGAACCTGTCCTAATGCCTCAGAAATCTGTATCCGGCCCCTCACACGATCCCATCTGCCACGTGTTCATCCAAAATATCATGCTACTTCTACTCCGAATAGCACGCGGGGGTTCCCTTCCCCCCTGCCATTTCATAGCAAACCCTAAACAACGACAAGAGGAAATACATTCCCGAGGGCATCAGAGCCAGTCCTGCTCAGACATAACTGGACCAGTTTATACTGGCCCCACCTCCGCCAGAAACTGTTCTAAAGCCTCTGAAATCTGTAACCCACCCACCACACGATCCCGTCAGCCATGTGTTCATCCAAAATTTCATGCTACTTCTACTCAGAATACCACTGGTGATAATCCTAAGATCACGACCTTGAGGTCCGACTTTTCAATCTTCTTCCAAACAGCTATATGCTACTTTTAAGACCTCACCCCGTTTTATTTTACCTATGTATTTTGTACCATTGAGTGCCACGTTCACTGGCTGTTCACCCTTCCAAATGTCCTGCAGCCACTCCAAGACATCCTTGACCCTAGCACCAGAGAGGCGACACACCATCCTGGAGTCACCTTTGTGGCCAGATAAATGCTCATCTATTCCGCTTACAATTGAAGAGGGTGAGAGGTAAACAGGAAGGGAGAGCCAGTGATACAGATTGATGCATACACAGAGAAAAGAGAGAGATGATAGGTAGATAGACAGGCAGTTCGGCAGATAATGGCAGAAACAGGAACAGAGAGAGATTGATGAATGATTAAAGGAAAGAGAGAGAAATATGCTCTAAAACAATGAATGAAGCGCTTAACGCATCCCCCCCCCCTTCCCCTCTCCCCCCTACCCCCCATCCCCCCCCCCTCCTCCCCCACCCCCGCCACGCCCTCCCACAGGCGCTGAAATGTTAAATTGCAGATTATATTAGAAACTCCCACGCACACCAATGGCAGAGTGCCCGGCGAATCGCTGTGAGGTATATTGGTCAATGGATGAATATTCTTCCAGTGCAGAGGAGACAAAGCTCCAACTTCTTCAGACAACGATTTGAAATGTTATAATGTGGGATGTTCGGTTACACCTGGGAATGGTGATATTTTGGGAGTATCAGTGCATTAGCAATCCAGAGGTATATGTTTATGCTCCTGGGATGTCATTTAAAATCAATCGTGGATGTTGTATTTAAAATTCAACCGGTACAACTCTCAATTGAAAGGTACTCTCTATATTACGGACCATGAACATATCATTAGTTTTGTGAAAAGGTAATTTACGTTGCTCATGCTCTTGGCGTATTGACTTTTGTCCAGTTTGCTCTGCTGCCCTACATGCGATTCTGGACAGACGTCAAACTGGTTGACACACAAACTCCCTCTAACATGGCCAAGATAGTCTCAGGGCCATTGTATTCCGGAGTTGCTGGCTATTTTAGCCATGTCCGCATCCCTTGAAAGAATAAAAATGCAGCGGAATCACTCTGAAAATGACTGACAGGTAGATTAGCTGATGAGATTTACCTTTAACACAGCAAGTTATTGCAAGCAGGTCTTTCTGCCTGCAAGGAAAAGGGAAGACATTCAATGGTAACCTTTTCAATTGGAATTCCATCAACAAATTAAAGGGACTATAATGAATGAGCTATGGAAAAGGGAACAAAACATAAGTTGGCATATTAAAGGAACAGCCAGGAGGCACACAATGGGACGATTTTGCCGATTACACTAGGTGAGTGTACAGTGACATTTAATGGTGCGGGACCTGTCCTGTGTCGCCTCAACTTTTACTTCAGACTCTATGATCTTTCGAGACATCAGGTGAAACAAAAGAAAGGAAGTGACTCGCTTGACCCTATCACCAGCCCAGGTGATTCGCATGTACCACTTCTTGTTATGCTAAAATAATTTAGAAGTTGTATTTAACGTAACAATACACAGTTGCTGCAGTTATATCCTGATCAGCACGAGTGCATTGCCCACACAGGCACCGAGGAACCAATAAGGCCATAGAACATAGCAGCAAACTTCGTTCATTCGGTCCATCGAGTTTATTCCGCCATTCAATGAGATGCTGATCGATGTGACATGATGAACATGAACGGAACTATCCCGTCTTTTCCCCAGTTTATTCGCGTGCAAATTGAAAAATAGTATGTCGATCTGGTGCTTGACAATACTTTGCGATATTAGGAGCAGAATCCGCCGGAGTTATAAAACATTATGCCAGGGGATGTGTCTACCTGCAATCACTTCTTTTTCCCCAGTACATTTTTTCACCAGTGGTCATTATTGTAAAAAATTCCTACCCCACATTTTCATCTTGAATATTTAATATTTTTGGAATGATATTCCTGTGCTCTACCTTGAAGACAGAATATTTGTTTTCGTCCTCTGCCATTTGCCAGTGCATCCTTATTATTTTATAGGATCACAGAATCGCAGAACCAGAGTCACAGAATCACACAGTGCAGAAGAGGCCCTTTGGCCCATCATGTCTGCACCGACGCGTGAAAGACCATGACCTGCCCACCTAATCTCTCTTGCCAGCACTTGGCCCAAAGCCTTGAATGTTATGGCGTGCCAAGTAGTCATCCAGGTACTTTTTAAACGATGTGAGGCATCTCGCCTCCACCAACCTCCTGGGAAGTGCGTTCCAGACTGTCATCACCTTCTGAATAAAATGTTGTTTCTTCAAATCCTCCCTAAACCTCCCACCCCTCACTTTTAACTTATGTCCCCTCGTAACTGACGGTGCAACGAAGGGGAACAGCTGTTCACTATCCACTCTGCCCATGCCCCTCATAATCATGAACACCTCAATCAGGTCGCCCCTCAGTCTTCTTTGCTCCAACGAGAACAACTCAAACCTATCCAACCTCTCTTTATAACTTAAAATAAAGTTTTGTGAGAGGGAGGTCCTGGCTCACTAACCTGGTGGAGTTTTTTGAAGAAGTGACCAGAATGGTTGACGAGAGAAGGGCCGTGGGTGTCGTCTATATGGACTTTAGTAAAGCGTTTGACAAAGTCCCTCATGGTAGGTTGGTGCAAAAGGTTGGATCTCATGGGATAAAGGGGGAGGTGGCTAGATGGGTGGAGAACTGGCTTGGTCACAGAAGACAGAGGGTGGTAGTGGAAGGGTCTTTTTCCGGCTGGAGGCCTGTGACTAGTGGTGTTCCGCAGGGCTCTGTATTGGGACCTCTGCTGTTTGTGATTTACATGAACGATCTGGAAGAAGGTGTCACTGGGGTGATCGGTAAGTTTGCAAACGACAGAAAAATGGCTGGGCTTGCAGATAGTGAGGAACATTGTCAGAGGCTGCAGAAGGATTATGGATAGGCTGGAAATTTGGGCAAAGAAATGGCAGATGGAGTTCAATCCAGATTAATGCGAAGTGATGCATTTTGGTAGAACTAACGTAGGGGGGAGCTGTACGATAAATGGCAGAACCATAAAGGGCGTAGATACGTAGAGGGACCTGGGTGTGCAAGTCCACAGATCCTTGAAGGTGACGTCACAGGTGGAGAAGGTAGTGAATAAGGCATATGGCATGCTTGCCTTTACAGGACGGGGCATAGAGTATAAAAGTTGGGGTCTGATGTTGCAGTTGTATGGAACGTTGGTTCGGCCGCATTTGGAATACTGCGCCCAGTTCTGGTCGCCACACTACCAGAAGGACGTGGAGGCTTTAGAGAGAGTGCAGAGGAGGTTTACCAGGATGTTGCCTGGTATGGGAGGGCTTAGTTATGAGGAGAGATTTGGTAAACTGGGGTTGTTCTCACTGGAAAGACGGAGGATGAGGGGTGACCTAATAGAGGTGTATAAAATTATGAAAGGCATAGATAGGGTGAACGGTGGGAAGCTTTTTCCCAGGTCGGTGGTGACGTTCACGAGGGGTCATAGGTTCAAGGTGAGGGGGGGGGGAGGTTTAACACAGATATCAGAAGGACGTATTTTACACAGAGGGAGGTGGGGGCCTGGAATGCGCTGCCGGGCAAGGTGGTGGAGGCAGACACACTGGGAACGTTTAAGACTTATCTAGATAGCCACATGAGCGGAGTGGGAATGGAGGGATAAAAAAGAATGGTCTAATTGGGACCAGGGAGCGGCGCGGGCTTGGAGGGCCGAAGGGCCTGTTCCTGTGCTGTATTGTTCTTTGTTTTTTGTGTTTTGCTCTTGTTTTCTAAATGGTCCATCCCAGGCAACATCCAGATAAATCTCCTGTGCAACCCCTCCAGTGCCTTCACGTCTTTCGTATAATGTGACGACCAGAACTGCACACAGTGCTCCAGCTGTGGCCTCACAAAGTTCCATTCAACGCCATCATGACCTCTCTGCTTTTGTAATACATACCCCGAGTAATAAAGGCGAGTGTGCCACATACCATTTTCACGACCCTATTAACTTTCCTTTCCGCCTTCAAGGATCTATGGACAAATTCGCCAAGGTCCCTTTGTTGTTCAGAACTTCCCGGTGTCGGACCTTTCACGGTATATTTCCCTGTCAAATTACTTCTTTCAAAGTGCATCGCCGCACACATTCAGGGTTAAATTCCATCTGCCATTTATCCGTCCACTTGACCATCTTGTCTATATCTTCCTGTAACCTAAAATGCTCAACCTCGCGATTAACCACCTGGCCATCCTTTGTGCCATCGACAAACTTACTGATCCTATCCCCCAGATAGTCATCTATCTCACTTATGTAAGTGACGACCAAAAGGGGGCCCAGCACAGATCCCTGTGGTATGCCACTGGTCACTGGCCTTCCAGTCACTAAAGCTGCAACGTCTGTAACCGCCCTCTGTCTCCTACCATTAAGCCAATTATGAATCCACATTATCAGATCACCCTGTATACCATTTGCATCGGCCTTCTTAATAAGTCTCCCATGAGCGACTTTGTCAAAGGCTCTGCTGAAATCCATGTAAACTGTATCTAACGCACTACCCTCATTCACACACTTCGTTACATGCTCAAACATTTCAGTCAAGTATGTTAGGCATGCACTTCCTCTGAAAACTCCATGCCGAACATCCGTGATCAATCCTTGTCGATGGAAATGGAGATAGGTTCTGTCCTTCGGAACCTTCTCTAATAGTTTCCCAAACACAGATGTGAGGCTCATTGGTCTGCAGTTCCCTGATTTGTCTCTACAAACTTTCTTGAATATTGGGACCACATTAGCTGTTCTCCAGTCCTTTGACACGTCCCGGTGCAAAGAGAGGATTTTTTTAAAAATGGGTCAGACCCCCTGCAGTTTCCTTCCGAGCCTCCCACAACAGCGTGGAACTTAATTCATCCAGACATGGAGATATGTCCATTTTTTAACCCGCCAATACCTCTACTGCCTTGTCACGCAATGGCTCTATATGACATCCCTCTCCACAGAAGGATTATTGCAGACAGAATAATCAAGAATTCCTCTAACCTATACTGGACAACCATTGCACGCTTCAATCTCTCCACAGATTAATTTTAGACATTGATTCCAGTGTCTGTTCATTTCAGGAAACGGTGTCTTTAATGTTTCAACATAATCTTTTGTGTGGCTGTGATGATTAACATAGAAAATATGTGCGGACAGCTAAAGTACCTCCTTGCAGCATTCATTTCACTATGACTCTGAACAGATCAGTAAAGAATGAAAAAAGTTCTTCGGTTGCACCTTGGGATCTCATTCCTGGTGCAGCCCGTCACTTCTGATGGAATTGACAGTGCAAGGCTTTTATTCGGAGATCAGTACCGTTCTCGGAAAACAATCCACAGAAACATGAATTGGAACATGTGAAGAACATTCATCCCTTCAGTCCGTCCTAATATTCAATCGCTTCAGGATTGGTGCGTCTGTTATCCCCCTCAGCCCATTATGTTTCAGTAACATTTTGAATATTTCCGAATGACAAGCTCACAATCTTAGTTTCCAAACTTTCTTTAAAGCCTTTGATGCTTGTTGCTCCGAACTCCGGCCGCAAGTGTAAATTGTTGTAATCTTGTAACATGATTTCAAGTTCTTTCATGGCCTTGCCTTACTTCTGTTATCTCTCCCAGCCCAAAAACACATCGAGACACCCGTGCTCCTCCAATTCTGGTCTGGGACTTCCAAGCGTTTCTCCAATCGACCACTGGCATCTGCGACTTCAGCTGTCTGTGCGAAAGTTTGGGGAATTCACTTGTTAAACCTGCCCAATTTCTCATGTAATACAGTCTTCAAAAACATTTTTTTTCGGAAAGTTCAGTCAGCTGTCCCTAACATGGGTTTACCTCGCTCAGTGTTTTATTTTATGAAACTAATTTGAGGCAACTTGTAACCTTTCCATACCTTCAGACCACCGTAGCAGTTCTAAATTGCTCTGGTACTCATAGTGCATCACTGGAATAAAATGGGAGAAGACTGGACAAGTGATTACTCGGTTAGACCACAATGGAATAAGTGCGCACTGTTCTTGGCTCCATAGACTTCGAATAGATTATACATTGGACACTGCCCATTATTTTTAACTCAGCATAAATTGCTTAAAGCAACACCTGATCGAGGCTGTATTGTTTGCGCTCCATATTCTTGCGCGAGACAGCACTGCGAGTACAATCCATTGCTATGTCTAACCTGGGTTAGAGCACACCGTGGAAGAAATATGCACAGTTAAGCTCCACATATGCCTTGGTCAGCGCACACCTTTAGCAATGTGCGCAGTTCAAGACTCCATCTGTGAAAGCAGACTTGGCCTTTGATATGTACTGATCAGCAGGTTCAACAATAGCTCTTTTTCTTGTTTTCCTGAATGTGACCGGGAGAGAGTGATATGCTGAAGACAACCATGTAAACCAGATTTAGTTCAGACTTCCCAGAAATGTTCATTATTTTTCAATTGCTGCATGGCCGAATGAGACAGAGATAAATGAAGGATGAACCCTAGGTAAAGTTAAAGTTTATTTATTAGTCACAAATAGGCTTACATTCACACTGCAATGAAGTTGCTGTGAAAATCCCGAGCCACCGCACTCCGGAGCCTGTTTGGGTACACTGAGGGCAAAACCAACATGGTCAATGCACCTATCCCGCACATCTTTGGACTCTGGGAAGAAACCGGAGCACCCGCAGGAAACCCACGTCGAGACAGGGCGAACGTCTAAACTCCATGGAGACAGTGACCCAGCCCGGAATATTCCCTGGCGCTGTGATACAGCAGCGCGAACCACTGAGCCACCGTGCCACCACACTGATCTTAAGCGCTGACTGATATTGAATGTAATCACTGCCATTGAGTCTCTGCTCGATTCTGTACTTCCAATGATTCCAGTCCGTCTGCTTTGTCAATCATGACAATAAACTTGCTGCATTTATCAGCTCTGGTCTGTGTTGCATTTCCATTTTGGATCTTTTCATCGTGATTTTGAACTGGGAGGGATGGAGGCCAGAAACCGGCAGGACCACAATAACATATTTTACTTCCAACAAAGTCACATGATCTAACCTTACAGTAAATATCCCAAAATTGTTGACCTCCATTCCTGGGAAATTACTGCCTCACTGACAGTATAGACATGCGAAGATGTGATGAGACAGTTGCATAAAATTGGGAGAAGTTGCTCATTGGTAGCCTTAACAGTGAGTCCAGACTCTTGGATGCTCCGACGTATGTGGTGACACATGGGAATAGACATCAGCTCTGACGATGTGCCATCCTGTCTTGGAACGCTGGCTCTATTCTCTCTCTGCAGAGGCTATCAGGCCAGTTGTGAGTTCAAAGGATTTTTACTTTCGTTTCAGATTCCAGCATCGACGTATTTTGTCTTAATCTCAGAGGGATGGACCATCCCTGCTGAATAATTTATTCAATGCAGTCTCCGCTAATTAAGCTGTGCTTTTGACTAAACAGCACTGAGAAAAATCACTGCAGGGAGCAGGTCACATTATTAACGCTCGTTATAGGAACTGCATTGTTATCAGAAAGAGTGCAAAGTTTATCTGAGCAATAGTGACCCTTTCTGAAGACTGAATTGCATATTCCCCAGCACTCATCTGATGAATGTGATTACTGATTCCTCAAGTAAAATCCCAAGTGCAGATGCTTCGATCTGTTGTATTTTTGTAAATGTGGCCATGCAATGGCCTTGTTAACCTTATTTCCTCTCTTCCCAACTGAGGATATTTCCCACAGTGTTGTATGGCAAAAGGATTGTGCTGATTGTCATAGAGTCAGAAGTGATCTGGCAGCTGAATTGCCAGCACGCATTGCTGTGAAATGATTCACAATGTACTTTAAGGTTGCAGATGTTAAATTTCAATCATTACCACAAAGGCATGTTATGGTGCGACAGGTCCGAGACACGGTTGGTACCATCACACCAGCAAGAAGGCATCAGTTCCAGTTTAGAAAGCTTAATTCTGCGTTTGCATTATCACTGTAAGTCTACCTGATCCCTGGTTTACGCAGGAACAAAGAGCAAACCGCTGTCTCCAGATGTTCCATTGAGAGAAGCTCCACAACCAGAGGGACACAATCCACCTGCTTGCAGGGTGCACCTGGCTTATGTGCGTGGCTGGAGAGATGAAAACATTTCACAATGGAATGCAGAATACTAAGCCAGGCAGGAACATTGCCCAAACTTCCGCGTAGATGGCAGTAGCAAAGATTTACATATCTAATGTTTAACTCTGAAACAGGAACCAGAAAGAGAGCTAAGAATTCAGTTCAATGACCAACCATTAGAACAGAGAAAATGATGGAGAAGGACAGGAACGAGCTAAAGGTAACGTATGGTTCTTGTATAGAATCGGACAGATAAATAGGAAAATGATTTCACCATAAAACTCCAAGTAGAGCTGTAAGTAGTGACTTTTTAAGAAAGTGTATTTCTAGGTCATGCGTGAATGTCAGGATAAGATAATTCCAAGAAGAAAAGATAGGAATTAAGGATGAAAGAAAAAAAATAATTTTCATCAAGAAAACAAAGTAAGCAAAACACGGCTCGGATTCATGATGTAAAATGAACTCAACGTTGATTGTGGTCAGTGTAAAGAGGCCAGTGGAAAAATAGGATGTTGTTCCTGAAGTATTTTGTTGAGGTATATGAAAACACGCTCACCGTGCAAAGGTAGAATGGCCAGAGTGAATAAAATGGAATGTTGAGATGTCAATAGTCTGGAGGTTTGATATTATATATTTGGGCATAGACTTATTCTTCTTATAGCAGTCACCCTCTCTGACTGTGGTATACTCGGATCGATTGCTGTTTACAATTTGCATTAATGGTTTGGAATTTAGTTGCAGACATACATTTCCAAATGTGTGCCTGTGATTAGCGCGATTGGATTAAATTATGGGTGAGGTGGATCTCCACAGAATACAGGAACACACCATGAAACCTGCAAAATGCACAGGTACTTAGTAAATTCGTTTCATTCCAGGAAATTGTCAGGCCAGATATTTACACAGGAAGGAAAGAAAGGCCACTTATTTTGACATGGAATTCCGGATTCGTTGCAGCAGCAAACGGATTTTGCAGTCACTCATCCGTTACTCACTTCCGTTTCCTGGAGGTTTGCAAGGCCACAATGTAATTGACAAAAAAACGCCAGTCGTCATTTTCAGTGCAACTGAATTGGAATGCTGGGAAAGTTTGCTCAACGTGTTTCGAAGCTTAGCCAGTGAGTTGTGTGTTATGTTTTTATTTAAAGAAATCAGAGGAATTTGGAAAGGGGCAAGGAAATTTAGAGGAATGTTGTTAGTGACCAGTAGTTTGGCAAACGAGTCGGGTTTGTGCAGTGTCTTTGAAAGGGGTGAAAATCACACAAGTTCAGGAAGTTGATTTCTGATTTTTGGCCCCAGGCAGCTGATGACATGACTGTGGATATTAGTGAGATGCAATAGTGGACCTGGAGCAAGCCAGTGAAAAAACCTACACCTTACCCATTCACCTAAATTAGGGCCGACCGTCTGCCACAACTGATGTAATTGAAACCTTAGGATGTACATATAGAACCTGAGACAGAGAGCTCATATAGTCCAGACAGCAGATATCATATAACTTTTTTTGCTCGGGGAGGGGGGACCTGTACAAGTGGCAGGGTCTACATCTGAACCAGAGCGGGACTAAATTCCTTGGTGGTGGATTTTGCTCGTGCTGTTGAGAAGAGCTTAAACTAGTTTGGCAGGGCGAGGAGACCCAGACTGTTGGCAGAATAGGGACACTATATAACGTAGAAAAGTAATCAGGTCAAGAAGGAATACAATGGTAGTCAGTTTCAAGGGAGCAAGACAAGACTGGAGGGCCTTTAATGGCAGCAGTATTAAAGGTTAAACGCTTGAGTTAAGGCTGAGGGTTGACACATGTAATTATGATATAATAGCCATCACAGAGACGTGGTTGAGTGAGGGACAGGATAGGCAGCTCAACGTCCCGGGTTATAGAAACTTCAGGCGAGACAGAGGAGGAGGTAAAAGAGGAGAAGGCATTGCATTATTAATTAAGCAGGCACATTCTGCAGGAAGGCGAGATGATTTCTTGGAGGGGGAATCAAATGAAGTTTTATGGGTAGAGATTAGGATTTAAAAAAGAGACAGCAACATTTCTCGGCATTTATTATAGACCGCCAAATAGTCAGCGCGAAATTGAAAAGCATATATGTGTGTAATTCGCACAGGGGTGTAAAAATAATAAGAGCGTTACTATATTAGGTGATTTCAACTTTCCCAACATTAATTGGGATAACCATGATGTTTCGGGCTTAGATGGAGTAGCAGTCTTAAAATGTATGTAAGAAAACGTCTTAGCTCAATATGTAGAGGATACAACAAGGGATGGCGCAGTGCTGGACATAATTCTGGAGAATGCAGCTGGACAGGTTGTTGATGAATTGGTGGGTAAGCATTTTGGTGATAACGACCAGGACATGGTCCAATTCAAATCTGTTGTGGGAACGAAAGTTGACAAGTTGCAGACAAAGGTTTTGGATTGGAGGAGAGTGAATTTTAACAAAATTAGGAAACATCTGGCCAAGGTGGACTGGAATGAGTTATTTGTGGATAAATCTAGAGAAGAGCAGTGGGGGTTGTGCTAAAATGAAAAGGGGAGAGTCCAACATGTTCCCTCTATGGTAATAGGAATTTGTAACAAACGCAGAGAACCACGGATGACGGGAGACATTCAGGATTCAATGGAAAGGAAAAGAAAAGCTTTTAACAATTATAAGTGGAGTAAGCCTGCGGAGGCATTAGTGGAGTACAGAAAGTGCACGATGTAGAGCAAAGAGGGGATACGAGAAAGGAGAGCAAAGAGGGGATATGAGAAAGCTCTGGCTGGTAAAATAGCGTAAACCCTAAGATATTCTACAAGTATATCAATGGGAAGAGGATAACCATGGAAAGAGCAGGGCCCATTGGGGACGAAGGGGGAAAGGACATTGGTAGGGTGTCAAACGGATATTTCACATCTATTTCACCCCTGAGAATGAATAGGTAGTTATGGAAGTCGGGGCGAGAGACTGTGTGGCCCGAGAAAAATATCATAGGGAGTGACAAGCTATTGGAGGTATTGGTGGACATAAAAGTGGACAGATCTGCAGATCAGGATGAATTGTGTCCCAGGAGGTTGTGAGAGGCAAGGGAGGAAATTGCATGGGCTCTGACTCAAATGTTTAATTCCTCCCTGGCCACTGGTGAGCTGTCAGGGACTGGCGAACAGCTAATGTGGTCCCGCTATTTAAGAAAGCTTGTAGAGACAAGCTAGAGAACTACTAACCAGTGAGTCTCACGTCTGTGGCTGGGAAATTACTGCAGAAAATTCTGAAAATGAGAATCTATCTCCATTTGGAGAGGCAAGGTTTGATCCAGGATAGCCAGCCTGGTTTTGTCAGAGGGAAGTTTTTCCTAACACATTTGATTGAATTTTGGAGCATGTAGCCAAGTGTGTGGATGAGATAAAGTGCGGGTGATGTTGTTTTCATGAATTTCAGCAAAGTCTTTGACAAAATCCAACATGGGAGTGGTATTAAGAAGGCTAATGCACACGGGAGACAGAGTGACCTGAGAAGGAGGATTCATAATTGTCTCAGCAGCAGGAGACAGAGGGTGGTGACGGCCAGCCACTTTAGTGACTGGAGGCCAGTGACCAGTGGCGTACCATAGGAATCCGCTCTGGGCCCCTTGTTGTTCATCATTCATTTAAGTGACAGAGATGACTATGTGGGGGTTAGGATCAGTAAGTTAACGATGACACAAATATTGGCCGGGTAGTTAACAGTGAGGTTGACTGTCTTGTGTTACAGGAAGATATAGACAAGATGGTCAAATGGGCAGATAAGAGGCAGATGGAACTTAACCCTGATTAGTTTGAGATGATGCACTTTGAAAGGAGTAGTTTGGCAAGCAATTGTGCTCTGAACGATCTGACACTGGGACGTTCCGAAGAGCAAAGAGATCTTGGCATGTTTGTTGATATAACTTTGAAGGCGGAAAGGCAGGTTAATAGGGTGGTGAAAAAGTCATATGGCATACTCGCCTTTATCATTCTATTACAAGAGCAGAGATGTCTTGATAGAGTTGTATATAACTGTGGTGAGGCAACAGCTGGAGTACTGTGCGCAGTTCTGCTCGCCACATTATAGGAAGGATGTGAAGTGTGCAGTGTGGTGTTGAGAGAAAGGAAATATGTTCTCTCACCTTACGCGGGAAATTGTGTAAATTAATTGGCAAGATGAAAAGAATGATGAGAGAAGACCTGAGGTTTAGTTGATATTTGAGTAGTTTTTGTACTTCAATGTGTTTGTGTGGCCTGGCTGCATGTAAATGTATGCAGTTGTTTTTGCATTAAATTGTGAGCAAAGGTTCTTCAAGCCATTGATTGTTCTTGTCGAATATTTATTGCGGGAAATAAATGCAATGCTTTACATTTGGTGTAACTTCAAAGGGGCTGAGAAAGTGTGAAATCATTTAGAATTTCAGTTTGAGAGTTCTTGAATTTACTTTTGTTTTTCAGTTTGATTGCAGTTTGGAAGAAAGAACAATGATGTCGACTCTTTCTTTTCTTTCAATGTTTCATTTTCATCCCAGTTTAAAATGTTGAGATTGAATGAAAGAGAAAATGCTGTGGAACTAATGTTGGAAGCTTCCACCTGCATCTATGTAATAAAGTATTTGCGTGGACGTTTTTGTTATGTTGTTTGCTTTAATGTTTTAATTTTCTTCCCCTAATTGTATTGTTACAATAATGGGTTTGATACAGAGTATGAAATCAAATGGGATTGGATTGGATCAAATTGAATATATATTTTTTAGATTCTTTCATTTTAATAGAATAGTGGACATGCAAGATACTTGTATACAAGGTATAGAAGAAGGGCACATGTCTATGATGTTGCTTTAAAATTGGAACAGCAGAGAGCGCTAGCTGTCGAGAATAATACTGTCATGTTTAAGTGTTGTAATTGGGAAAATTATGCTAATTCTTTTTGCTTTATTCTGTCTTCTTAAATAAACTTTGTTTGATAACAGCTTGCTGGTGGGTCTTTTGTATCATACCTGGAAAAATCACATTCTGCTCACCCAAGTCAAAATCAAATGTGTCAATTAGTTCTTAGGCTAATTGCACAAAACACCTTGGAATTTCTGGCCTGGACCATAACAGAGATCACCAGTTGTGGATGCTTGATGGTTAAAATAAAATAAAAACCTCTGGGAATGACATTGTAAAGCTCACACGGAATCCTATAAACGTAAATAACATCAGTTACATTATATTCCGGTCTCCATTATGCGTCAGCCCAATTCATTCCACATATTCCAATTCTACGCATCGTGATTATTACTCAAGAAAGTCTCTAATTGTACCTCCTGCTCTTGGGTGTTGCAGAAAATATCCGTATTTCAGAGGCAAGTATGCAGCCTCGAAATGAATGGAAGTAAAGCAAATGAGCCTACTGCTGCTGAGTGCTGGACGGCATTGGCGACAGTCATGAAGTTTATAAGGGCAGAGACAGAGAGCTGCGAATTTGAGGGAGATGTTAGTTGCTAGGGAAAAAGCAGAAGGTTCAAATCATATTGTTTTTATTGATTAAGTGGGGGCGGGATGCCATAGACATTAATGGAATCACTCTGCACGGGGATGGAGGGAGGAGGATGCTTGAATCAGCGCAAGAAACTCTTTTGGATGTACGGTGGAGAATTCGATTGTCCTCCTTCTACACTGTATTGAGGCCACGGTTCTATGGGATGAGGACATCGTTAAATGAAATATTATTCATTGCCAAAAATATTGATCTTCAGAGAGTGCACGCCAGCTGCAGTGTTCAAACTCGGCTGTTGATGTGCAGCAGACAGATCCACAATGCTATTAAGGACATGCGGGTTGAGGACAATCGCTCAGCGTCAATGACGTAACGTCTAAAGTAGCTCAAAATCAGGACGATGGAATGTAACTTTCAATCCACAGCCAAGCTTTGGAAATGCACACAGAAAATCTCCAAAGACCCGGCTGTTAAGAACCAAACATCTCCAAGGACCCCTACATTACGATCCCTATTAACAGTGCGCCCGAATTTCTTATGATCCCGCCAGAGGCCAACGGGGAATGCTGTTTTCTGTCCCGGTAAAAGTCCGGTCAGCAAGTGAGATTGTAAGGACAATAGCGCACTCGTATGGTCTTACAGAGTATGGCAGAAAGTACAAGTTTGAAATGGTGAAGCGACAACTCATTAATAGAAACGAGAGGAACAAAGCACGTTAAATTAATTAGGAAAATGATAGCGAAAGGATATGACACAGAGGCTTCCGAATCCGAACAAAAACGCCAGGTGGAAAGACCAGACTAAAAAAAAACCGGAGATAGCCGCAGTGATTCTCGCTATTCTGAAGAGAAATTGCCTTCAGAAAGAGGCAGTTAGCAAGCATGAGCCACAGCAAAAGCTTCCCAGGAAGACTCCAAAAGTGCACCCACAGTGAGGATGGTAACAAATCCATCGTAAGGTCATTAGGAGTCGAAACCTAAGCTCTTTTCTCTCCTTACAAATGCTGCCAGAGCTGCTGAGATTTTGCAGCATTTTCTCTTTTGGTTCCACCGTATCTCGCACTCCCAGAGGAGTCCGAAGGGGAGGAAATAGTTAGGAAATAGTTCTCCCAAAGGGTAACACCAGGAAACGGAAATCCCCCTAAGAGAAGTAAGATGGGA
Source organism: Mustelus asterias (assembly GCF_964213995.1). Classification (NCBI taxonomy): domain Eukaryota; kingdom Metazoa; phylum Chordata; class Chondrichthyes; order Carcharhiniformes; family Triakidae; genus Mustelus; species Mustelus asterias. The sequence goes on along the minus strand of NW_027591429.1, from coordinate 67,042 downwards.
TCGCCCGTTCCCGTCGCAACACTCCATCCTACAATAGTAAAATCCTCCGGGAGAGGCAGAGAAGCAACCATTATATCTACTGAGGAAGTGCCGTTAACAGCGACTGAGAAGCAGACCTTATGGATAAGTTAGGTCATTTGCTTCTAAGTCACCACAATTCGGCTTTTTGGCCAAATATGCAGGAGTTAAGAAAGCAGCCAATTGACTTCGGATGATGTAAAATTTTATGAAAGGAAGAGTTGGCAGGAACAGTCCAGCAAATGTTACCCGAACCTTAGAAAAAGAGAGGTTGGATAGTTTGAACAGATAATAGTGAGGACCAAAGAAATGAACAGTTTTACTGGACAATAGGGCGAGCTATAGGCAAAGCGCTCGCCAATTGGACTAAGTTAACTTTTCTTAAACAAGATCCGAAATAATCCGTAGAAGAATACAGAGAAAGAAAATTCAGGGCTTATATAGATAATGTCGGCCTGCCAGGGATGGTGATATGTTTTTTGGCTTCCTCAAAGAGTGGTTTAGTCCAGCCCTGAACCGAATCATAGATATGAGTACTCTGATAGGATATAATTATCGTGATGTTATGAATTGGGCTATGAAAACAGAACCCAATCACCAGAAATATTCCAAAATGGCTCCAGTACAGATTGACCAGTCACAACCTTAGAAGCAGCTATGCTCAAAGTACAGTTACATGAGAAGATTAAGAATCAAGTGCAGAACAAACAGCCAAGCTGACAAAGCAGCAAACGATTTGCCAGAATAGAATTGGAAGGGACGGAAACAGCAGGTGTGACAGGATTCGAAATGAGTGACATGACAGACATTGATGTGAAGCAAGTACAGGAACCAGCATCAGAGTAAGAGAAGCAGAAGTGGGAAAAACAAGGGGACAAAAAGGTCATGATGGCTCATGGAGTAGAGAAGGGGAAATAATAGCACCAGAAGCAGTACAGCAAACCTTGTTTAAGCTTCACCATGAATTAAGCTCATGGAAGTAGAGATAACATGGCCAAATTAGTTCGAAATTGTTGATGATGCAAAGATATGGGAGAAGTAATTAAATTCTGTCAGAGATGCAGTGCGCCCTGGTGAAACCAGGCCGTCACTGCAGGGTTAAAATGAGGAAACAGCCAAGACCTTAAGGACCCTAGGAATACTTACAAATGGATTTCTTGATACCATTACCGAGAGCAAAAAGGGAGATCTATTGTTTAGTAAACATTGATCAGTTTAATCGAAGGGCTGAAGCACTTCCAATTAAAGATGTCACAGCCAAAAATGTAGATTTGATGTTGGCAAATGAAATAATTCCTCGGTGGGGAATGTCTCTTCAGTTCGATCCAGACCAGGGAACTTTTTTTCCAATGAAGAGTTTTAAGAACAGTCTGCTGAGTGTTTGGGATAAGACAAAGTTTTCACAGACCATATCACCCATAGAGCTCAGGAACGGTAGAACAAATGGATTGAGCAGTGAAGAGCAGAGTAGCCAAAGACGTTTTAGGAAAAGGAAATAATTGGATACAGTCTTTCACTGCAATATTGCTGCGACAGAGAGTGACTCCTGCTCGAGTAACAGGATTAACCCCTTTTGACTGGTAGAGAAATGCGTTATCCAGAGTATGTAATAACAGGGAGAGGGCAATGTGAATTTGTTCGAGGAGCAGTGTTTCAGTGTACGAGAGGTTTAGTAGACCGTTTACATTCTCTTAAAAAGCAGATGACCCCTCAACAGCAGCACAGTGACTGGATGAGATTAACAGAAGTGAATATTCTTAAATTAGCTCCACCACGGGATAAGGTAATGGTGAAAATTATTGCAGACAAAAAAGGGTAAGGGACCCGATGGGAGGGGCGTTTTAACGTGATGGCCACAGGACAAACATGTGCTCTGATTGATGAGAAGTGCAGTCCGCGATGGCGCCACTGGACACAGCTGAAACAATATCCTAATGAGCAACACAGTAATAACGAAATTGTCCCAGTGGTTGGATAACCCACTAGAACAGGGGATCATCATGGCTCGTGTAGCCGCATTACTGATAATAGGAATAATTTGGATTTGTAAATGAGTGACTAGTTAAGACCAAGTCATGGCACCAGAAAATCAGGGGAATGTTACAAAAGAGGAAACAGTAATGAAGCAGTTAATATGATGATAATTTCAGTACCGAGGGGCACTTTGTTTATGTTTACAGAATTCACATGAAGCTGCAGAGATAGCAACGACAACAACCAACAATCAAATCCCAAGACTTATTGCCAAGTGCCAAACTTGAAAATTAAAGGCGTTGTGATTGTTGCATGGATCTGTAAATAAATGTTTATCTTTTTTAATGTTGACCAGCAGCTGGGAAATATAAAATAGAGTATAGGGATTGTCAGCTAATCGTCTTCAAAATGATTGTAAATGTTCCTGTTCTTTTGTTGATGAATTTGTTTTTTTCAATGAGTCTGTCTATCGGAAACTGCTTTCTGATGCATACCTGTACATGGCAGACACTTACGCTAGAACTGCCAATTTATCTAAATGTTGCATTTGCTCGCACAGTCCTGTAGATGCTGATGGAGGGATACCCTTATGTCCTGTGCCTCCGTCATGGACAGAATTAATTGAGTGGGATCAGCCGACTCAATGTTTTACAGATCACGGGAGAGTGGCATTGGGTTTTCTAAGAGCTTGTAACAGAGTAAACCATTATCGAAATAGATTCTATACAGGTTGACCAGGCCCCATGAATAGCTATTCACCTGTTTTTCATGCATCCAGTCCAGCACCCTGCCTTATTTTAAATGAAGCAGAATCAACACCGAAAATGATATTGTGTGTTGAGAATTAAACAGTTCCTGGAGGGGGTTTGGACACAGGCATGTGTCAACACTCAGTAACTCTAATCAGCCGGATATGCATGGATCCAGGCAGTAATGATCAATCCTGCAATACTGCATGCTATTTCACTGGGGCAAACACTTATTCAACTCTCAATGGCACATATTGGATTTGTGGAAACAAGGCATATCCATGGCTACCTTTTGGATGGAATGGGTCGTGTTACCTTGGATATATAATTCCACATATCTATCAATCATGCCATCTCCTGTCTGGGAGAAATCGACGTGCCCTTTTGAGAAAAGACCACTTCCTTCATTTAATGATGCCCCCATATGCGTATGTAAGATTGTCACCTGCGTTTGAAGCCATTAGGTCAGATTTATAACAGGTTGACAATGATACCACAACAGCCCTCACTGAGATCAGTGAAGAAATGGTTGCAATGTGCATGGTAGCACTACAGAATCGAATGGCACTCGAGTTTATTTTGGCGGTTAAGGGTGGAATATGTGCTTTGATTGAATCGAAGTGCTGCACATATATACCTAACACTTCAGAGAGCATAATCAATTTGTTCACACGAATTAAAAAGGTTGAGAAACTTGAACAACTAACATGCATTTATTTGTGGAACTGGGAGACTGGCTGGTTGGGTTTTCAGGGAACAAACATAACAAGGGATACCGTTCTTCTTCATTGTTATCTTAATGTTCATTGTAATTAAACAAAGGAGCAGATGTTGCTATTCTTTAACAGCGAATTCTGTGAAGTGTCACAGTAGTGGCATCATTCCATGTGTAGAAATAGATTCCCGAATACCAAATACCCTTCCGGCATATGACAATTTGTACTGTCAGACATCAATTAAATGGCTCACGTGATGTGATGTTACTTTTCCTTATCATAGAATCATAGAAACCCTACAGTGCAGAAGGAGGCCATTCGGCCCATCGAGTCTGCACCGACCACAATCCCACCCAGGCCCTACACCCACATATTTTACCCGCTAATCCCTCTAACCTACGCATCCCAGGACTCAAAGGGGCAATTTTTTTTTAACCTAGCCAATCAACCTAACCCGCACATCTTTGGACTGTGGGAGGAAACCGGAGCACCCGGAGGAAGCCCACGCAGACACGAGGAGAATGTGCAAACTCCACACAGGCAGCCGGGAATCGAACCCTGGACCCTGGAGCTGTGAAGCAGCAGTGCTAACCACTGTGCTACCGTGCCGCCCCCTAATGATTTTAGCATTAGTGGGCATTAAAAATTCAAATGCACTTATGCACAACTAATATAATATTAGTAATGAAAATCAAGGTACAGAAGAAAAAAATAAAGACGTCAAATACATTTTAGGATTGAAGAATATTTCCTCATGTACCGTTACTTACTGGTCTAATATTTGGCTTGCGAATGACCAGAAGGGGTGTTGTGAGTGCAAAAATCCTAAGAAGCTAGTAAGATCTTTAGATAGTAAGACATTAGGACACTGACCGAACTGTTAGCAATAAGTTACATGACTTTCAAACAGATTTATAAGCTAACAAGAAAGCAGTTTACACACATACGAAATGCGGTAAGAGATTTAAACAAGTGGCTATGATTTAATGTTTTGAATGCAATAATGTATTTTTCAGAATCGCTGTTCTCATTGGCCAAAGGCATTTTGCTGTAAAGCATCGTGGTAAACGTGTCTTGGTCAGTACAATATTCGAAGGGAATATTAATGCCTCGGGAATATACGTTTTATCAGTAGAGTTCCTAATGGAGAGAACATTCAGAACATTTCATAAATAGAGCGTATTCATTGTAGAGATAACATGGATGTATCGTGGGTTTATTTTGAAAACCTTCACTGCTTGTTCGCGTATACTGGCACCTCATCTTGAGCTACATATCCTTCACTTCCTCGCCTTGGATTCGGCCAGGTCCCATCTGGGGGCTGTGACGCAGGAATAGCTTGCCCAGAATCGGTAGCAGAAGCATCCTCCATAGCAGCACTGCAAAGGGCGATTATAATTGCGCCATCAGGGCATGACTGCCCAGACGTGGAGTCATGTATTAATCTGGTTTGGCAGTGACCAGTATGGGAACGTACACTTTGAACTTTGTGGCTGGCTTCTTGTTACTAAGGGTACAGATAGCTGGGTTAGCTGAAATGAAGCATCTGGACTCTAAGGCCTAAAGAAATGCCATAATGCCTGAAGGTAAGTTGCGATTGGAAATGGTATATGACAGGTATCATTGTTGTTTTATGTGTACTGAAGATTTAAAGTTAATGAAAGGCGGGGATAATTGATAAGAAAACTTAGAATTGATCTGTTTCGAATTATATATGTTGGAGTTCATTGGAGAGGTCTTCTTCTCCTTCACAGCGTTTTCCTTACCCTTTGATGACTTCCCCTAGCGGCCGCACGTCAAAATAAAGATTAGGTCTTTGAACTGAGACATTGGCTTCGTCAGTCTTGTATCGTCTGAGATTCTTGATGGTACCCCCGCCAACTGAAAAACCCTACAAACAGTGTCCTATGTTTTACAGTATTGCAGGTCATTCGTTATTCTCAACAGAATAAGAGTGAATCTGACAATGGTCATGTCCCAACAGATTTCTGATGCAATTATTTCTATATCTTCCTGGTATTCTGGTTACAGGAACTGCCCACCGTTGCTCCTGAAAGCCATTATCTGCTCTATTTTCGGACTCGGCAGGTTCCAGACGTTTGGTCAAAACAGTGGTCGAAATCCAGGAAAATTAAAATGGAGGCTATAAAAACTCTACCAATTAAGGCAGCTTACTTAATTCACCATTATCGGCATTGCCGCCACATAGAGAAACCGACTGATAGTCTGTTCCATTCCCGCATACATAAATCTAGTCAAAATTGCAACCGCTCTTCACATCGGCGTCCCACTGCATTCATGATATTGATTCGGGTTACCATTGTGAGGCCTCCCAGCAAAGTAAATCCTGCAACATAGCTAATGTGCTTTGTCCACAGTGGTTATTCGGAAGCAATTAAATGCAATGCGGTCACTGCACATCTGGTGTGCATTTGAAATGATCAAAAGTCTATCAGACTCAAGCAGGAGGAGAGGGTCAGACGGACATGCTATCATAATTATTTTGACTTTTTGTCCCTGCTTTGTTTCTATAGTGAAAACTCCCTTTCCTGCTCTGTCGCAATACAAATACCCTAATCTCTTCACCTGTGAGATAATGGAGGTTCACGTGTGTACTCAGTCACAAAATGTGGAGTCCTTCTCCCGTTTTGTTACTGTGAAGGCAGGCATTATCTAAACGGCTGTCACCTTTTCAGATATGCTTACTCTGAAACAGTTCCAGGCTCTCTGTCATCAGCCTGTTAGCGGTAAGCATGCAGGTGCAGCAGGCGGTAAAATAGGCAAATGGTCTGTTGGCCTTCACTGCGAGAGGTTTCGAGTACAGGAGCAGGGATGAGTTGTTGCAATTATACAAGGCCTTGGTGAGGCCACATCTAGAATATTCAATACAGTTTTGCTCTCCTTTTCTGAGGAAGGATGTTCTTACTTTCGATGGAGTGTAGTGAAGGTTCACCAGGAAATTTCTCGGGATGGTGAGACTGATGTATGCAGAGAGATGAACGAGTGTAGAATTGCTTTCGCTGGAGTTCAGAGAGGGGATATCATAGAGACGTATAATTATCTAACAGGACTAGACAGGGAGGATGCTCCCGATGGTTGGTGTGTCCAGAACCAGGGGTCACAAACTGAAGAATCAGGTCAAACGGGAGGTCATCTATTTGCGGATCGACAAGAGATGGGTGAGATCGTAAATGAATATTTGTCATCAATATTTACTGTTGAGAAAAGCATGGATGTCAGCGAACTTGGGGAAATAAATAGTGATGTCTTGAGGAGTGTACATATTACAGAGAAGGAGGTGCTGGAAGTCTTAAAGCGCATCAAGGAAGAGAAATCCCCGGCACCTGGTGAAGTATATCCCAGGACACTGTGGGGGGCAGGGAAGAAATTGCGGGCCCCTTAGCCGCGATATTTGAATCATCCCTTGCTGTTTGTAGTGTACATTGATGGTCGAGACATGAATGTGTGAGGTGTGATCAGTAAGTTTGCAGATGATACAAAAAATGGTGGTGTGGTAAATATTGAGGAGGAAAGCCTTAGATTACAGGAATCATAGAATCCTACATTGCAGAAGGAGGCCATTCAGCCCATCGAATCTGCACTGAGCACAATCCCACCCAGGCGATATCCCCTGAACCCCATGCATTTACACAAGCAATTCTCCCTGACAGTAAGTCCAGTATATCCTGGCCAATCCACCTAACCCACAAGTCTTCCGACTGTGGGCGGAAACTGGAGCACCCAGAGGAAACCCATGCAGACACGGGGAGAATGTGTAAACTCCACACAGATGTGGTCCAAGCCAGAAATCGAACACACGTCCCTGGCGCTGTGGGGCAGCAGTGCTAACCACTGTGCCACCGTGCTGAGGAAACTGAAAGGCTTGGGCAAATGGGCAAATGTAATTTACACCTGACGAATGTGAGGCCATGCATTTGGGACGACTATCCGGACAAGGAAATGCACCATGTCCGGTCGAGTCTGAGGAAGTGCAGAGGACCAGAATGAATTTGGGGTGCATATATGTGGATCCCTAAAAGCAGCAAGACGGGTAGATGAGGTGGTTAAGACAACATGTAGGATACTTGCCTTTAGCAGCCGCAGCATAGAATATAAGAGCTGGGAGGTGATGATGGAAGTTTATAAAACGCTGGTTAGACCAGAGCAAGAGAACTGTGCACAGCTCTGGTCATCACACGACAGGAAGGATGTGATTACACTGGAGACGGTGGAGAGGAGATTCACCAGGATGCTGCCTGGGCTGGAGAGTTTCAGCTATGAGGAGAGGCTGGTTAGGCTGGGTTTTTTACCTTAGAGCAGACACGGCTGGAGGTGGAGTGGGTGTAGTGGGTGGTGGTGGGGTGGGGGCCGGGTGGGGGTGGAACTGAGTGATATGAACAAAATGATGTGGCACACAGATAGGAAGAAACCTTTTCCCTTTAGTCGAGGTTTCAATAACCAGAGGGGCGTGGATTTAAGGTAAGGGGCAGATTTTTGTGTGGATTTGAGGGAAAATGTTTCCATCCACAGGGTGCTGGGATCTGCAGCTCACGGCCTGAAAGGATAGTAGAAGCGGGAACAACCACAAGAGGCATTTAGATCAGCAACTCAAACGCCAGAGCAGATAATTATTAAACTAGAAAGAGTGCAGAAAAGATTTACTCGGATGCTACTGGGACTTGATGGATTGAGTTATAAGGAGAGGCTGGATAGACTGGGACTTTTTCCCCTGGAGCGTAGGAGGCTGAGGGGAGATCTTATAGAGGTCTATAAAATAATGAGGGGCACAGATCAGCTCGATAGTCAATATCTTTTCCTAAAGGTAGGGGAGTCTAAAACGAGACGGCATAGGTTTAAGGTGAGAGGGGAAAGATACAAAAGGGTCCAGAGGGGCAATTTTTTCACACAGAGGGTGTTGAGTGTCTGAAGCGAGCTGCCAGAGGCAGTAGTAGAGGTGGGTACAATTTTATTTTTTAAAAAGCGTTTTGATAGTTAAATGGGCACGATGGGTATCGAGGGATATGGGGCAAATGTGGGCAATTGGGATTAGTTTAATGGTTTAAAAAAATAAGGCTGCGTGGACAAGATGGGCCGAAGGGCCTGTTTCCATTCTGTAAACTCGATGACAAGGCTGTGGATCGTGTGCTGGAAAATGGGATTGGATTGGATAGGTGTTTGATGACCAGTTCAGACATAATGGCCGAATGGCCTCATTTTGTGCTTTTAAAACCCGGGGGCTGTTAGGCGACCCTCAGTAGTGGCCCCACCACTTGCAGCTCTCACAGCGCTGGCTGGGATACCGACCACCTGCCAAACCTATCTGGTTGCAAATGCGCAATTGCAGCCAGCAGTGAGCTGCCTGGTCTGAGAGAGACATCTGTCAGCTCTCTGCTGCTGCAGCGAGCTTCAACACAGCAGCTGCCCCCAGGTAGTCCAGGGGTCCTCAGCTCTTTCTGAGCAGCCCCCGACCAGATATAGACCCAGCCCCCTCCCCGCCACCTGGTCCAATCACCCCAAATTCCCCCACAGCAATTGCATTCAGAGTGTCAGCAGGGCACCTCTCCCTAACCCACTGTGCATGCAGAGAGGCAGCGAGAGCCCCTCCCTACCCCACTGTGCATGCAGAGAGGCAGCGAGACCCCCTCCCTACCCCACTGTGCATGCAGAGAGGCAGCGAGACACCCTCCCTGCCCCACTGTGCATGCAGAGAGGCAGCAACACCCCTCCCTACCCCACTGTGCATGCAGAGAAGCAGCGAGACCCCCCCGCCCTACCCCACTGTCCATGCACTGAGGCAGCGAGACCCCCCTCCCTACCCCACTGTGCATGCAGAGAGGCAGCAAGACCCCCCTCCCTACCCCACTGTGCATGCAGAGAGGCAGCGAGACCCCCTCCCTCCCCCACTGTGCATGCAGAGAGGCAGCGAGACCCCCCACCCTGCCCCACTGTCCATGCACTGAGGCAGCGAGACCTCCCTCCCTACCCCACTGTGCATGCACAGAGGCAGCAAGACCCCCCTCCCTACCCCACTGTGCATGCAGAGAGGCAGCGAGACCCCCTCCCTACCCCACTGTGCATGCAGAGAGGCAGCGAGGCCCCCTCCCTGCCCCACTGTGCATGCAGAGAGGCAGCGAGACCCCCTCCCTACCTCAATGGGCATGCAGAGAGGCAGTGATGCCCCCCTCCCTACCAACACCAATCACGTGCAGACTGGCAGCGGGGACCACTGCACCCCACAGACAGCGGGCAGAGTGGTAACGGGACCCTCTCCGAAGCAGCAACTACGTTCAGAGTCGGCCCCGCTACCTTCAGGCTCCGCCCCTGTAGACCCCACCACCTCATGCCCCACTCCCTGGTACTGCCCGGTGGGCATTGCCCAAGGGGCACCTACCTTTGCCCTCGACCGCCCGGTGTCCTCAATGGCCTTCAGTTCGCCCGGCGAGGTCATCATGACTCGTCCTCATACATGTGGCCAGCTGTTTTCCTCACCGGACCCAACTTCTCCCGGTGAGGCTGCAAAGACAACTGTATTGATTTTCTTGTCATTTACTGTACTGGGTTTGCTGCTCTTGTTGAATCTCTGTATCCAGTTATTAATTCTTTCAGCCACTGACAATTGTCTCAGGGTCTATGGGCTGGGATGTCTTCTGAGTGCTGTGACTTTCCATAGACATGTGACCTCAAACACTATTCCACCGTGCGTAAAAGATTGAGACAGAACACTTTTTACCCTCTGCATATAACACCAGTTCACCCACCCAATCACCAGGCCGCAGAATCAATTTTATTGGTCATATCTGCACAGCAGGATCTCACAGAGAGAAAACATATTTCATTAAATTTGAAATGTATTCATCAGTGTCACAAGTATGCGAACATTAATATTGCAATGAAGTTACTATAAAAATCCCCGAGTCACCACACTCAAGCGCCTGTTCAAGTACACCGAGGGACAATTTAGCACGGCCAATGCACCCAACCAGCACAACTTGCAGATAGTGGAAGGAAACTGGAGCACCCGGAGGAAACCCATGCAGACATGGGGAGAACATGCAGAATCTGCACAGACAGTGGCCAAGCCTGCAATTGAACCAGGACCTCTGGTGCTGTGAGGCACCACAATTCCACAATTCCATCCCAGGCTCGCTAATTTCATTTAAATTTGTTTTAAAATGAATTGAAATAATTTATTCAGCCTCTTGCCGGAAATGGGCAGGAGTCTGAATCCGCTGTTGATCCATTGCCGGTGAAGGTTGCAAGAGGTGAGAAATGGGACGTGGACCTGAGTTCCAGGCTGTCACGCGGTTTTACTTGATCACCCCACCATCAATGGACAGGGAGTAGCTGTTATCCTGCCGCCCCCCTCCCCCCCCGACCGTGTGTATGTTGCGTGTGTCTATATTGTCTGTACCAGTATGCATGTGTGTGTGTGCGTGTTTGTGTGTGAGCAACAGAGTACCTGACGAGTGTTCCTAAGTGTGCGTTATTCTGGAGTGTTGCAGCAATTTTGGTTCTTGAATTTGTGTGTGAGTGGGAGTAAGTGTCTAAATCTGATTGCTTCTATCAACAAATGTGTATATTAATGTATGTGTGTTTGGGTGTGTCTGTGTGTTTGTGTTCCTGTTGCTCTCGGAGAGCTTGTGGTGGCACAGGGGATAGCATTGCAGCCTCACAGCACCAGAGGTCCTGGTTCAATTGCAGGCTTGGCCACTGTCTGTGCAGATTCTGCATGTTCTCCCCATGTCTGCGTGGCTTTCCTCCGGGTGCTGCAGTTTCCTCCCACAAAGTTGTGCTGGTTGCGTGCATTGGCCGTGCTAAATTCTCCCTCAGTGTACTTGAACAGGCGCTGGAGTGTGGTGACTCGGGGATTTTTATAGTAACTTCATTGCAATGTTAATGTTCGCATACTTGTGACACTGATGAATACATTTCAAATTTAATGAAATATGTTTTCTCTGTGCAGATATGACCAATAAAATTGATTCTGCGGCCTGGTGATTGGGTGGATGAACTGATGTTATATGCAGAGGGTAAAAAGGATTCTGTCTCAATCTTTTACGCACGGTGGAATAGTGTTTGAGGTCACATGTCTATGGAAAGTCACAGCACTCAGAAGACATCCCAGCCCATAGACCCTGAGACAATTGTCAGTGGCTGAAAGAATTAATAACCGGATACAGAGATTCAACAAGAGCAGCAAACACAGTACAGTAAATGAGACGAAAATCAATACAGTTAAACAGCCTTTCTAGAATTAGGAACTGGACACAGGGGACGGGAGTTTACAGCCTCACTCTTCCCCAAACTCCAAAATCCCACCCGTGTTCAACAGACCATCCCATTCTCCGCCCCTCGCCTGCTCCGATTCCCGTGGCGGTCGGGCCGGTCCAATTCCAGCCAGAGACTTACCCGGAACACCAACAATCGCCAGGAGGGGATAGTAAAAGCATTGAATCAAGTACAGTAGATATTGAATCCGAACAGCTGATGTGAACCAATCATCAGCAGTAAACTCAGAAATCCAATAGAATAAACTCCTGTCCTTGGTTGGAACATTCCGGTTCATTGTTCCCAGATTCCGATCCATTGTTGCAAGATTCCAATCCATTGTTCCCAGATTCCAATCCATTGTTCCCAGATTCTGATCCATTGTTGGAAGATTCCGGTTCATTGTTCTCAGATTCTAGAGGACACAGGTTTAAGGTGAGACGGTAGAGATACAAAAGTGTCCAGAGGGGCAATTTTTTCACACAGAGGGTGGTGAGTGTCTGGAACAAGCTGCCAGATGTAGGAGTAGAGGCGGGTCCAATTTTGTCTTTTAAAATGCATTTAGATAGTTACATGGGTAGAGAAGGATATGGGCCAAATGCAGGCAAATGGGGTTAGTTTATGAGTTTAAAAAAAAGGGTAGCATGGACAAGTTGGGCCGAATGGCCGATTTCCATGCTGTAAACCTCTAATACTCTGTTCTGATCCATTGTTGGAAGACTCCAATCCATTGTTCCCAGATTCTGATCCATTGTTGGAAGACTCCAATCCATTCTTCCCGGATTCTGATCCATTGTTGGAAGACTCCAATCCATTGCTCCCAGATTCTGATCTCTCCTCTCCCTCCCTCTCTCTCCACTGCCGCTGATCTCTGTTGGTGTCGGAGTTGTCGCTCCCGCTGACTCAATGGGACAACACATTGAACGGAATCCCTTATTAATAGAAGAGGGGAATCCCTCCAGGCACACTAATCGGATCCATGGAGACTCACATCAATTCCAGTCACTAAACAAACAGCTTCACTTAACCCCCTTCAACCCAACACTTTTTATCCCCAACGTAGAACAGTTACAGCCTCGATGGGGTGTTGAGGGTCAGGGAGGGATGGAAAGTTGGAAATAATGTAGGGTCAATATTAATTCGATATAGCAGAGATCACTCGGCTAGTGTTAATTTTGAGATGACGAGAATACAAAAGCAGGGGTGTACTGCTGAGGGTTTATAAGACACTGGTCTGACCGCATTCAGAGTATTGTCAGCAATTTTGGTCCCCGTATCTAAGGAAGGATGTGCTGGCCTTGGAGAGGGTCCAGAGCAGGTTCACAAGAATGATCCGGGGAATGAAAGACTTGACGCATGAGGAGCGTCTGAGGACTGGGGGTCCACACTCGATGCAGTTTTGAAGTATGAGGAAGGGGATAACATTGAAACTTACAGAATAATGAAAGGCCTGGATCGAGTGCACTTGGGGAAGATGTTTCCATGAGTAGGGGAGACTTGGACCCGAGGGCACAGACTCAGAGGGAAGGGATGGCCTTTTAGAAATGTGATGTGGAGATGGTGGTGTTGGACTGGGGTGTGCGCAGTAAGAAGTCTCACAACACCAGTTTCCCACTCACCTGATGAAGGAGCAGCGTTCCGAAAGCTCGTGATTCCAAATAAACCTGTGGGACTTTAACCTGCTGTTGTGAGACTTCTTACTTCAGAACTGAGACGAGGAGGAATTTCTTCAGCCAGAGGGTGGTGAATCTGTGGAATTCATTGCCACACAAGGCTGTGGAGGCCAGATCATTGACTGTATTTAATAAAGAGATAAATAGGTCCTTGACTGGTACAGCGATCAAGGGTTACGGGGAGAAAGCAGGAGAATGGGTTTGAGAAACTTATCAGCCAGAATTGAATGGTGGAGCCGGCTAGACGGACCGAATGGCCTCATTCTGCTCTGATATCTTATTGTCTTCTGGGTATCATGGTCGTGGTTTTTAGATGAAGTTAACGTCAATCAGGGTTGATATAGTCTGCTTAATCCAGGTTGTAGCAGATCTTATGTACAGCTCATGGACAGAACAATCTTAGTATAGGACTTCACACGGATCAATCTCTCAGCATTACGTACAGTACAGTCTTAGCTCGAGTCATCAGATAGAACTATCTCTCAGTGTTACGTACAGTACAATCTGAGGCTTCAGATAGAACTATCTCTCAGTGTTATGTACAGTACAATCTGAGGCTTCAGATAGAACTATCTCTCAGTGTTACGTACAGTACAATCTGAGGCTTCAGATATAACTATCTCTCAGTGTTATGTACAGTACAATCTGAGGCTTCAGATAGAACTATCTCTCAGTGCTATGTGCAGTACAATCTGAGGCTTCAGATAGAACTATCTCTCAGTGTTATGTACAGTACAATCTGAGGCTTCAGATAGAACTATCTCTCAGTGTTATGAACAGTACAATCTGAGGCTTCAGATAGAACTATCTCTCAGTGTTATGAACAGTAAAATCTGAGGCTTCAGATAGAACTATCTCTCAGTGTTACGTACAGTACAATCTGAGGCTTCAAATAGAACTATCTCTCAGTGTTGCGTACAGTACAATCTGAGGTTTCAAATGGAACTATCTCTCAGTGTTATGTACAGAAGAACCTGATCAAGAAGCTTCACATCAATCTTTCTCAGCGTTTTCTCTTTTGAGGTTGTAAGGAGGCAAAGGTGAGTTGAGGAGTGTGTGGGAGAAGGACACCGGGACACCTGAACAGAGTCAGCAGCACCTTGAGGAGAGTGTGAGAGGGGGACACTGGGACACCGGGACAGACAGTCAGCACCTTGAGGAGAGTGTGAGGGGGACACTGGGTCACCGGGACAGACAGTCAGCACCTTGAGGAGAGTGTGAGGGGGACACTGGGTCACCGGGACAGACAGTCAGCACCTTGAGGAGAGTGTGAGAGGGACACTGGGACACCGGGACAGACAGTCAGCACCTTGAGGAGCGTGTGAGAGGGACACTGGGACACCGGTACAGACAGTCTGCACCTTGAGGAGCGTGTGAGAGGGACACTGGGACAGACAGTCAGCACCTTGAGGAGAGTGTGCGAGGGACACTGGGACACCGGGACAGGCAAGCAGCACCTTGAGGAGAGTGTGAGAGGGACACTGGGACAGACAGTCAGCACCTTGAGAAGAGTGTGAGAGGGGGGACACTGGGACACGGGGACAGGCAAGCAGCACCGTGAGGAGAGTGTGAGAGGGACACTGGGACATCGGGACAAGCAAGCAGCACCTTGAGGAGATTGTGAGAGGGACACTGGGACAGATAGTCAGCACCTTGAGGAGAGTATGAGAGGGGGGACACTGGGACACGGGGAGAGGCAAGCAGCACCGTGAGGAGAGTGTGAGAGGGACACTGGGACATCGGAACAAGCAAGCAGCACCTTGAGGAGATTGTGAGAGGGACACTGGGACAGATAGTCAGCACCTTGAGGAATGTGTGAGAGGGGGACACTGGAACACCGGGACAGACAGTCAGCACCTTGAGGAGAGTGTGAGAGGGGGACACTGGGACACTGGGACAGACAGTCAGCACTTTGAGAAGAGTGTCAGATTCGGACACTGGGACACGGGGACAGGCATTCAGCTTGTTGCGCACATTGAAATTGGCCGGTACGATGTTGTGGGCATCACAGAGACGTGGCTGCAAGGGGATCAGGGGCATCTAAATATCCAAGGATAGGTGTCTTATTAGAAGGAGAGGCAGATGGGCAAAGGGGGCGGGGTTGCATTGTTCGTAAGGAATGGCGTTAAACCAACAGCAAGAAGCGATACAGGATCAGAAGGCAGAGAAACTCTGTGGGTAGAGTTGAGGAGAAACAATGGTAAAAAGACCCTGATGGGAGTTCTCTGGAGGTCTCCAAGCAGTAGTCAGGATGAGGGGCAGAAAATAAATCTGGAGATAGAAAAGGCACATAAAAAGGCAATATTACAATAATTATGGGGAACTTCAATATGCAGGTGGCCTGGGAAAATCCGGTAGGTTGTGGGTCCCAAGAAAAGGAATTTGTGGAATGTCTAAGAGATGCTTTTTTGGAGCAGCTTGTGACAGAGCCCACTGGGGAAAGGGAATTCCGGAGTTGGTGATGTGTAATGAGGCAGATTTGATCAGGGAACTTAAGGTGAAGTGACCCTGAGAGAGCTTTGACCACAATGTGATAGAATTTACCCTGCAGTTTGAGAGGGAGAAACTGGAATCAGATGTAAAGGTATTTGAATTAAATAAAGATAACTACAAGGACATGAGGGAGGACCTGGCCAGAGTTGATTGGAAAGGGAGCCGAGCAGGGGAGACAGTGGAACGGAATTACAGGAGTTTTCCGGGGTGGGTGGTTATTCGGGAGGCACAACAGAAATTCATCCCAAGGAGGAGGAAACATGCGAAAGAGAGGACGAAGCTTCCATGGCTGACGAGGAAAGTAAAGGACAGCATAAAAGCAAAAGAATCACTGGAGGCAGGGAGGGTACCAGAGGACTGGAAATTAGCTGATGTAACACCGCTGTTTAAGAAGGCAGGGAGGCAGCAGATGGGAAATTATAGGCCGGTTAGACTGACTTCGTTCATTGGCAAGATTTTAGAGTCCATTATTAAAGATGAGATCGCAGAGTACTTGGAAGTGCATGATAAAGTCGGACTGAGTCAGCACGGCTTTGTCAAGGGGAGCTCATGTCTGACAATTCTGTTAGAGTTCTTTGAGGAGGTAACAAGAAAGTTAGATAAAGGAGAACCAGTGGACCTGATTTATTTGGATTTCCAAAAGGCCTTCGACAAGGTGCCACATCGGAGACTTTTAAATAAGTTGTGCCCGTGGTGTTATGGGTAAGAACCTGACATGGATAGAGGATTGGTTGACTGGCAGAAGGCAGAGAATGGGGATAAATGGGTCTTTTTCAGGATGGCAGCCAGTGACTAGTGGTGTGCCTCAGGGGTCGGTGCTGGGACCACAACTTTTCACAATAAACATTAACGATTTGGAAGAACGAAATGAAGCCACTGTTGCCAAGTTTGCAGATGATGGAAAGATATGCAGAGGGAGAGATAGTATTGAGGAAGCAGGGGGACTGCACAAAGACTTGGATAGGCCAGGAAAGTGGGCAAAGAAGTGGCAGATGGAATATAACGTGGAAAAGTGTGAGATTATAAACATTGGAAGGAGAAATGGAGGCATAGACAATTTTCTAATTGGGGAATTGCTTTGGCAATCAGAAGCACAAAGGGACTAGGGAGTCCTTGTTCAAGATTCTCTTAAGGTTAACGTGTAGGTTCATAGAACCATAGAAAATTACAGCTCAGAAACAGGCCTTTTGGCTCTTCTTGTCTGTGCCGAACCATTTTTTGCCTAGTCCCACTGACCTGCACTTGGACCATATCCCTCCACACCCTCTCATCCATGAACCCGTCCAAGCTTTTCTTAAATGTTCAGGTAGCAGTCAGGAAGCCAAATGCAATGTTAGCATTCATGTCGAGAGGGCTGGAATACAAGAGCAGGGATGGACTTCTGAGGCTGTCTAAGGCTCTATTTGGAGAATTGTGAGTTGTTTTGGGCCCAGTATCTGAGGAAGGATGTGCTGGCCGAGGAAAGGATCCAGAGGAAGTTCACAAGAATGATCCCTGGAATTAAGAGCTTGTCGTATGAGGAACGGTTGAAGACTCTGGATCTGGACTCGTTGGAGCTAGAAGGATGAGGGGGATCTTATTGAAACTTACAGGATACTGCGAGGCCTGGATAGTATGTTTCCACTCGTAGGAAAAACTAGAACCAGAGGGCATAACCTCAGGCTAAAGGGACGATCCTTTAAAACGGAGAGAAGGAGGAATTTCTTCAGCCAGAGAGTGGTGAATCTGTGGAATTCATTGCCACAGAGGGCTGTGGAGGCCAGGTCATTGAGTGTCTTTAAGACAGAGACAGATAGGTTTTTGATCAAGAAAAGGAATCAAGGGTTATGGGGAGAAGGCAGGAGAATGGGGATGAGAATCTTATCAGCCATGATTGAATGGCGGAGCAGACTCGATGGGCCGAATGGCCGAAATCTGTTCCTCTATCTCAAGGTTTTATGAAGAGAGGTTGGATAGGCTTGGGCAGCTTTCGTTGGAGCAGAGAAGACTGAGGGGCAACCTGATCGAGGTGTTCAAGATTATGAGGGACATGGACAGAGTGGATAAGGAGCAGGGATAAACTGGGCTTGTTCTCACTGGAAAGACGGAGGATGAGGGATGACCGAATAGAGGTGTATAAAATTATGAAAGGCATAGATAGGGTGAACGGTGGGAAGCTTTTTTCCAGGTCGTTGCTGACGTTCACGAGGGGTCATAGGTTCAACGTGAGGGAGGGGGAGGTGGTTTAACACGGATATCAGAAGGACGTATTTTACACAGAGGGTGGTGGGGGCCTGGAATGCGCTGTCGGGCAAGGTGGTGGAGGCAGACACACTGGGAATGTTTAAGACTTATCGAGATAGCCACATGAACGGAGTGGGAATGGAGGGATACAAAATAATGGTCTAGTTTGGACCAGGGAGTGGTGCGAGCTTGGAGGGCCGAAGGGCCTGTTCCTGTGCTGTATTGTTCTTTGTTCTTTGAGCAGCTGTTTCCCTTAGTTGAAGGGTCAGTTACGAGGGTCATAGGTTCAAGGTGAGGGGCAGGAGGTTTAGGGGGAATGTGAGGAAAAACCCTTTTACCCAGAGGGTGGTGACGGTCTGGAATGCGCAGCCTGGGAAGGTGGTGGAGGTGGGTTGCCTCACATCCTCTAAAAAGTGCCTGGATGAGCACTTGGCACAGCCATAACATTCAGGGCTATTTACCAGGTGCTGGCAAGCGGGATTAGGTGGGCAGGTCAAGGCATTTCATGCATCGGTGCAGACTCGATGGGCCGAAGGGCCTCTTCTGCGCCGTGTGATTCTATGATTCTCTGAGTGTTGCTGAGGTCATGGAGTGGCCGGGAAGTGATGGGTTCAGGCTGGTTGGGTTGGTGGGGATCAGGTGGTGGGAGAGGCGGGTGAAAGTGGAATGTTGCAATGGAACCAATGTAAAAACCAACAGAACCACATTGGATCTGTTGTAGTGACCAATGGGAACAAGCTGTAAGGGTCAGCTGACCCAGTAAACTATGTAACCAATGAGAAAATGATGTGGTTGTCAGCTGACCAGCTGACTCAGTATAAGTAAGAAGCTGCTGTGGTTTGTGGGAGCTTGGAATGGCCCAGGGTGAGGCCTCGAGTGTTGGAGTAATGATGTTTCATTATTGAAACGTTTTGTCTGATTTACAAGTTGGAGTAAGTTTTGTTTCATTTTATTGCCCAGAACTGAAGAGTCCCTTCTGCTGGATGATCATGGAATACCGAGGGGGGTGGGGTGTTTATTTGGGGTGGGGGGTGAGGGTAGGGCGTGTGGGGCTGTCCCATACGGGGCACCGTCTGCGCCTTTAAAATAAAATCCTTAGTTACAAGAGAATTTTCCCCCTCCTAATGTTTTCATTGCAACTATGATCTGATGTCAGTGATTGAAATCAGTTTGTCAGATGGTAGCAGGCACAGCACAATTCTCCAGCTGAATAGGCCTTCTGGACAATCGCCGGGTAAACCCTTAACTATCAGGGGCGCAACAAGTACGATAATAGCCAGCCCTCCCCTTCCCATTACCAGACAGCCCCCCCCCCACCCCCCTACACCGCCCTCCAGCCCATTCTTCAACCTATTACTAATTAAAACTCTGTCTGTCTCCTCAAATTTACCATGTCCCAGCATCCACCGCACTCCGAGGTAATGAATTCCACAGATTCACCACCCATTGAGAGAAGTAATTTCTCCCCATGTCTGTTTTAAATCTGCTGCCCCTTTCCCGTAAGATGCCCTACATTGTTCTACACTGTGATTCCTGATAGGCTGCTTTATAACACTCCCACTACAGTGGCACAGTGGTTAGCACTGCTGCCTCACAGCGACAGGGACCTGGGTTCGATTCCCGGCTTGGGTAACTGTGTGTGCGGAGTCTGCATGTTCTCCCCATGTCTGCGTGAGTTTCCTCCGGCTGCTCCGGTTTCCTCCCACAGTCTGAAAAACGTGCTGTTTGGTGGATTGGCAACGCTAAAGTGTCCTTAGTGTCCACAGATGTACTGGATCGGTGGATTGGCCATTCTACATTACCCCTTCGTGTCCACAGATGTACTGGATAGAACATAGAACATAGAATATTACAGCGCAGTACAGGCCCTTCGGCCCTCGATGTTGCGCCGACCAGTGAAACCAATCTAAAGCCCCTCTAAAATTCACTATTCCAATATCATCCATATGGTTATCCAATAACCATTTGAATGCTCTTAATGTTGACGAGACCACGACTGCTGCAGGCAGGGCATTCCACGCCCTTGCTACTCTCTGAGTAAAGAACCTACCTCTAACGTCTGTCCTATGTCTCTCACCCCTCAATTTAAAGCTCTGTCCCCTCGTGTTCGCCAACACCATCCGAGGTAAAAGCCTCTCACTATTCACCCTATATCATCCTCTGATCATCCTGTATGCCTCTATTAAGTCACCTCTTAACCTTCTCTCTAACGAAAACAACCTCAAGCCCCTCAGCCTTTCCTCATACGATTTTCCCACCATACCAGGCAACATTCTGGTAAATCTCCTCTGCACCCCTTCCAACACTTCCACATCTTTCCTATAATACGGCGACCAGAACTGTACGCAATACTCCAAATGCGGCCGCACCAGAGATTTGTAGAGTTGCAGCATGAACTCCTGGCACCGAAACGCAATCCCTCTACCAATAAAAGCTAACACACCGTACGCCTTCTTAACAACCCTATCAACCTGGGTGCCAACTTGCAGGGATCTATGCATATGGACTCCCAGATCTCTCTGTTCATCCACACTACCATTTATCTTACCATTAGCCCAGTACTCTGTATTCCTGTTCCTCCTTCCAAAGTGAATCACCTCACACTTTTCCGCATTAAACTCCATTTGCTACCTCTCAGCCCAGCTCTGCAGCTTACCTATGTCCCTCTGTAACCTGCCACTTCCCTCCGCACTGTCAACAACTCCATCGACTTTAGTGTCATCCGCAAATTCACTAATCCATCCTTCCACGCCCTCATCCAGGTCATTAATAAAAATGACAAACAGCAGTGGCCCCAAAACAGATCCTTTCGGTATACCGCGAGTAACTGAACTCCAGGATGAATATTTCCCATCAACCACCACCCTTTGTTTTCTTACAGCTAGCCAATTCCTGATCCAAACCACTAAATCACCCTCAATCCCATGTGTCCGTATTTTCTGCAAAAGCTTAACACTTTGCTGAAATCCATATACACCACATCAACCGGTTTACCCTCATCCACCTCTTTGGTCACCTTCTCAAAGAACTCAATAAGGTTTGTGAGGCACGACCTACCCTTCACAAAACCGTGCTGACTATCCTAATCAAATTATTCCTTTCTAGGTGATCATGAATCCTAAATCTTGTAATCCTTTCCAATACTTTGCCCACAACAGAAGTAAGGCTCACCGGTCTATAATTACCAGGGTTGTCCCTACTCCCCTTCTTGAACAAGGGGACAACATTTGCTATCCTCCAGTCTTCTGGCACTGTTCCTGTAGGAAATGACGACACAAAGATCAAAGCCAAAGGCTCTGCAATCTCCTCTCTAGCCTCCCAGAGAATCCTAGGATAAATCCCATCCGGCCCAGGGGACTTATCTATTTTTACCATTTCCAGAATTGCTAACACCTCCTCCTGATGAACATCAATCCTATTCAGTCCAACAGCCTGCATCTCAGTGCTCCCCTCAACAACACTGTCCCTCTCCAGTGTGAATACCGACGAAAAATATTCATTTCGTGCCTCTCCTATCTCTTCAGACTCCACGCACAACTTCCCACTCCTGTCCTTGACTGGCCCTAATCTTACCCTAGTCATTCTTTTACTCCTGACATACCTATAGAAAGCTTTAGGGTTTTCCTTGATCCTACCCACCAAAGGCTTCTCATGTCCCCTCCTGGCTCTTCTTAACTCTTTCTTGAGGTCCTTCCTGGCTAACTTGTAACTCTCAAGCTCCCTAACTGAGCCTTCATGTCTCAACTTAACATAAGTCTCCTTCTTCCTCTTCACAGGAGGTTCAACCTCTTTAGTAAACCACGGTTGCCTCACACGTCTGCTTCCTCCCTGCCTGACAGGTACATATTTATCGAGGACGCGTAGTAGCTGTTCCTTAAACAAGTTCCACATTACAATTGTGCCCATCCCCTGCAGTTTCCTTCCCCAACCTATGCCAGCTAAATCTCGCCTAATCGCATCATAATTTCCTTTCCCCCAGCTATAACTCTTGCCCTTTGGTATCTACCTATCCTTTTCCATTGATAAAGTAAACGTAATCGAATTGTGGTCACTGTCACCAAATAGCTCACCTACCTCCAAATCTAACACCTGGCCTGGTTCATTACCCAATACCAAATCCAATGTGGCCTCTCCTCTTGTTGGTCTATCTACATACTGCGTCAGGAAGCCTTCCTGCACACACTGGACAAAAACCGACCCCTCTGAAGTACTCGAACTATAGCTTTTCCAGTCAATATTTGAAAAGTTAAAGTCCCCCAGTACAACTACCCTGTTACTTTCGCTCCTATCCAAAATCATGCTTGCAATCTTTTCCTTTATATCTCTGGAACTTTTCGGAGGTCTATAAAAAAAGTCCCAACAGGGTGACCTCTCCTGTCCTGTTTCTAACCTCAGCTCAAACTACCTCAGTAGACGAGTCCTCATCAAATGTCCTTTCTGGCACCGTAATACTGTCCTTGACTAACAATGCCACACCTCCCCCTCTTTTACCACCTTCCCTGCACTTACTGAAACATCTAAACCCCGGAACCTGCAACAACCATTCCTGTCCCTGCTCTATCCATGTCTCCGAGATTGCCACAACATCGAAATCCCAGGTACCAACCCATGCGGCAAGCTCACCCACCTTATTCTGGATGCTCCTGGCGTTGAAGTATACACACTTCAAACCGCCTTCCTGCCTGCCAGTATACTCCTGCGACTCTGAAACCTCATCCATGACCTCACTACTCTCAACCTCCTGTACACTGGGGCTACAATTCAGGTACCCACCTCCCTGCTGAATTAGTTTAAACTCTCCCGAAGTGCATTAGCAAATTCCCCCCCCAAGATATTAGTACCCCTCTGGTTCAAGTGCAGACCATCCTGTTTGTAGAGGTCCCACCGACCCGAGAAAGAGCCCCAATTGTCCAGGTATCTGAATCACCCCCTCCTGCACCATCCCTGTAACCACGTGTTCAACTGCTCTCTCTCCCTATTCCTCTCCTCACTATCACGTGGCACGGGTAACAAACCAGAGATAACAACTTTGTTTGTTCTACCCCTAAGCTTCCACCCTGACATCCCCATCCCTTTTCCTACCTATGTCTTGAGTGCCTATGTGAACCACAACTTGGAGCTGGTACCACTCCCCCTTAAGGATATCGAAAACACGATCCGAGACATCGCGGACTCTGGCTCCTGGGAGGCAACACACCAACCGCGGGTCTCTCTCGTTCCCGCAGAATCTCCTATCTGTCCCTTTTACTATGGAGTCCCCAATGACTAATCCTCTACTTCTCTCCCCCCTTCCCTTCTGAGCCACAAGGACAGACTCTGAGCCAGTGACCTGTACACCATGGCTTACCCCTGCTAAGTCGTCCCCCCCAACAGCATCCAAAAGT
Source organism: Mustelus asterias (assembly GCF_964213995.1). Classification (NCBI taxonomy): domain Eukaryota; kingdom Metazoa; phylum Chordata; class Chondrichthyes; order Carcharhiniformes; family Triakidae; genus Mustelus; species Mustelus asterias. The sequence goes on along the minus strand of NW_027591429.1, from coordinate 43,544 downwards.
GTACTATCCCCAATTTCTACATTTTTTGTTTCTCCCCCTACGTGGATGGCTCCCTGTATCTTGGTGCTGGATAGGTCGAAGGGCCATTCTACATTGCCCCTTAGTGTCCACAGATGTGCAGGTTAGGTGGATTGGCCATTCTACATTGCTCCTTAGTGTCCACAGATGTACTGGATAGGTGGATTGGCCATTCTACATTGCCCGCTAGTGTCCACACATGTGCGGGTAAGGTGAATTGGCCATTCTACATTGCCCCTTAGTGTCCAAAGATTTGCAGCTCAGGTGAATTGGTCATGCTAAATTTAGCACTCATGCCACGATGAATCGTAGAATTCTAGTGCAAAAGGAGGCCATTCAGCCCATCGAGTCTGCACCGGCCACAATCCCATCCAGGCCCTGTCCCTATAACCCCATGCTTTTACCCCAGCTCGTCTCCCTGACACTAAGGGGCAATATAGCATGGCCAATCCACCTAACCTGCATATCTTTGGAGTGTGGGAGGAAACCGGAGCACCTGGAGGAAACCCACGCAGACACGGGGAGAACGTGCAAACTCCACACAGACAGTGACCCGAGGCCAGGAATCGAACCCGGGTCCCTGGCGCTGTGACACCCCACGAAGTATCAATTTATTTCTGAATATCAAGATTTATTAATGTTGGGGGTACAGAGTGTGAGCAGAAATAGAGGATTTTAGGGCACCTTCGTGTTGAGCTGGGCCAGAGAACGGGGGTTTGAACATTTCAATTCAGTTCGTAAAATCTGGAAATAAGTCAGTGAAAATAACGGTGAAGTTGATGGGTTGTTCTAAAAACCTGACCAGTTCACTGATGTACTTCAGGAGAGGTCCTTACCCAGGCTCAGCTCTGCGTGACTCCAGCCCCACGCCAATGTGGTTGACTCAACTGTCCTCTGAAGTGACTGAGTCAGCCCTGTTTTTGTAAGAAAGCTCCAACGATGAATTTCCAAGGATGGACACTAAAGTCAGCAATGCCCACACACTGAGAATGAACAATACTGATTTTGGCACGACACATCGGTTCTGTTACACAACACTAAGGGCCTCATGGTCTGATTTGCCAGCGGGATAAAGCCTCAGAACAGCAGGTTGTGTAGTGTCCAAACATGTGCAGGTTGGGTGGATTGTCCATGCTGAATTGCCCCTTAGTGTCCAAAGATGAGAAGGATAGGTGGATTAACCATGCTAACTTGCCCCTTAGTGTCCAAAGATATGGAGGATCGGTTGATTGGCCATGTTAAATTGCCTTAACGGGCGCGGAAACTTGGTAAAGTCAGGTGTGAGGCGATCAGTACAATCCGTAGAGATGTCCACTTTACCAAGGCCCGAAAATGGCCGCGATCCGAACCGCGCCCGAAATGGGTGATGCATTTAAATTGACTTAATGAGCTGGATGCCCAATCTTACCTGCATTTCCCCCCTTACCATCGCGTTCGCCCGTCCAGATTCGGCGCGGAACAGATGTGCTCGGCAAAGGTCTGTTTCGGCCAGTCCAGCTCTGGGGAGGTAAGATCAGAGCTTCTGGCGGCTCTCTGACTCGGATCAGTGGTGGGGGGAGCGGGGGGTGGGGGTGCGGGAGGCCGGAGGTGGATCAGATCATTCTCTGGTCATGGGGGGAGGGGAGGGAGGTGGATCAGATCATTCTCTCGTGAAGGGGGCAGGGGTGGGAGGGTTGCCATTGCCATTCTGCGTGTGATCGGTGCGGGGGGTGGGGGGGGGGTCGCGATCGGTCTGGGTAGTGGGGGAGGTGGGTGTAAAGGGGGATAGTTATGTTGTGGGGTGGGGCGATGTCTGTGGGGGCCATCACTCCCACTTTTCGCTCCCAGGTCACTTTATCCGCTTGTTGCTGCCCGGGAGCGATGTGACAGGGGCCCCCATTTCAGATGTATTTCTCACTGCGCACGTGCAGTTCAGAGCTCCAATCGGAGTTGCAGCGTTTCGATAGCGAGAAGCCCCGCCCACAGAGCGATTCACACTCACAATGTTTTTTTTCCAGGGTAAGTGCGTATGGGGCCCCCGGAGAACAGATTTCCAAGTCAGATCTGAATTGCGTCCAGATTCAGCGCTTGGAATCAAAATGGTAAAATCGGGCCCTTAGTGTGCAAAGGTGTACAGGTTCGGGGGATTGGCCATGCTAAATTCTCCCCAACTGTCCAATGACATGCTGGTCAGGTGCATTGGCCACGCTAAATTGCCCCTTAGTGTCCAAAGACATGCTGGTCAGGTGCATTGGCCATGCTAAATTGCCCCTTAGTGTCCAAAGACATGCTGGTCAGATGCATTGACCATGCTAAATTCTCCCTGAGTACATGCGAACAGGTGCCGGAGTGTGACGACTTGGGGATTTTCACAGTCGATTCATAGAGATTTACAGCATGGAAACAGGCCCTTTGGCCCAACTTGTCCACACATCCCAGTTTTCACCAATAAGCCAGTCCCAATTGCCCGCATTTGGCCCATATCCCTTTATACCCATAGAAATCATAGAATCCCTAATGTGCAGAAGGAGGCCATTTGGCCCATCATGTCTGCACCAATCATAATCCCACCCAGACCCTAACCCTGTAACCCCACCCATTTATCATGCTAGTCCACCTGACACTAAGGGGCAATTTACTATGGCCAATCAAACTAACCTGCTCGCCTTTGGACTGTGGAAGGGAACTGGAGCACCCGGGGAAACCCACGCAGATACGGGGAGAATGTGCAGACTCCACACAGACAGAGACCTGAGGCTGGAATTGAACCCGGGTCCCTGCCGCTGTGAGGCAGCAGTGCTAACCACTGTGCCACCGTGCAGCCCATCTTACCCATGGAACTGTCTAAATGCTTTTTGAACGGTAAAATTGTACCCGCCTCCAATACTGCCTCTGGCAGCTCGTTTGCAATAAGTGACTTTTCAACAAAATTAACTTAATTGCAGAGTTAATATAAGCCTACTTGTGACCAATAAATAAACTTTAATCTGTAAACGGTGCCATCTTTGATGAACAGTAAGATAAAAGCAAAATACCGCGGATGCTGGAATCTGAAATAAAAACAGGAAATGCTGGAAAAACTCAGCAGGTCCGACAGCATCTTTGGGGAGAGAATAGAGCAAATGTTTCAACTCTGGATGACCCTTCGTCAGACTCAAAGCGTTGTCTCTATTCTCTCTCCTGTCTGTGTGGAGTTGGACATTCCCTCCGTGTCTGTGTGGGTTTCCTCCGGGTGTTCCGGTTTCCTCCCGCAGTCCAAAGATCTGCAGGTTAGGTGGATCGACCATGATAAATCACCACTTAGTGTCAGGGGGACTAGCAGGGTAAATATGTGGGGTTACGGGGATAGGGCCTGGGTGGGATTGTTGTCGGTGTAGGCTCGATGGGCCAAATGGCCTCCTTCTGCACTGTCGGGATTCTATGATTCACAGATGCTGTCAGACCTGCTGAGATTTTCCAGTATTTCCTGTTTTTGAGAAAGTTATACCTCCCAAAGTAAACAGACAGTGGAAACAGAAGGTCCCTTATTTCATAACAAAATGGTGATTCTCGAACCGCTGCCCAGAATCGACAGTCAGAAAAGGAACTTTGCTGTTAAATTAAAGTACTGTGTTCAGTGACGCACGTTAAAATAATCTGGGTCAAATACCTTCAATTCACAATATTGATTACACAATACTGATTACACAATATTGATTACACAATACTGATTACACAGTATTGATTGCACAACATTGATTATACAATATTGATTACACAACATTGATTACACAGTAACGATTACACAACATTGATTACACAATATTACAAAGAACAAAGAACAAAACAGCACAGGAACAGGCCCTTCGGCCCTCCAAATCCGCACCACTCCCTGGTCCAAACTAGATCATTCTTTTGTATCCCTCCATTCCCACTCCGTTCATGTGGCTCACCAGATAAGTCTTAATCGTTCTCAACGTATCCGCCTCCAGCACGTTGTCCAGCAGCACATTCCAGGCTCCCACCACCCTCTGTGTAAAATACGTCCTTCTGATATCAGTGATAAACCTTCCCCCCCTCACCTTGAACCTGTGTCCCCTTGTGAACGTTACCACCGGCCTGGGAAAAAGCTTCCCACCGTTCACCCTAACTATGCCTTTCATAATTTTATACACCTCGATTAGGTCACCCCTCATCCTCCGTCTTTCCAGTGAGAACAACCCCAGTTTACCCAATTTCTCCTCATAACTAAGCCCTTCCATACCAGGCAACATCCTGGTAAACCTCCTCTGCACTCTCTCTAAAGCCTCCACGTCGTTCTGGTAGTGTGGCGACCAGAACTGGACGCAGTATTCCAAATGCGGCCGAACCAACGTTCTATATAACTGCAACATCAGACCCCAACTTTTATACTATATGCCCCATCCTATGAAGGCAAGCATGCCATATGCCTTATTCACTACCTTCTCCACCTGTGACGTCACCTTCAGGGATCTGGGTGGACTTGCACACCCAGGTCCCTCTGCGTATCTACACCCTTTATGGTTCTGCCGTTTATCGCATAGCTCCCCCCTACGTTAGCTCTACCAAAATGCATCACCTCGCATTTATCTGGATTGAACTCCATCTGCCATTTCTTTGCCCAAATTTCCAGCCTAACTATATCCTTCTGTAGCCTCTGACAATGTTCCTCACTGTCTGCAAGTCAGCTATTTTCATGTCGTCCGCAAACTTACTGATCACCCCAGTTACACCTTCTTCCAACTCGTTTATATATATATATATCACAAATAGCAGAGGTCCCAATAAAGAGCCCTGCTGAACACCACTTGTCACAAGCATCCAGCCAGAAAAAGACCCTTCCACTACCACCCTCTGTGTTCTGTGACCAAGCCAGTTCTCCACCCATCTAGCCACCTCCCCCTTTATCCCATGAGACCCAACCTTTTGCACTAACCTACCATGAGGGACTTTCTCAAACGCTTTACGAAAGTCCATATAGACGACACCCACGGCACTTCCCTCGTCAACCATTCTCGTCACTTCTTCAAAAACCTCCACCAGGTTAGTGAGGCATGACCTCCCTCTCACAAAACCATGCTGACTATCATTAAGGAGTTTATTCCTTTCTAAATGCGCATACATCCTATCTCTAAGAATCCTCTCCGACAACTTCCCCACCACGGACGTCAAGCTCACCGACCTATAATTTCCCAGGTTATCCTTCCTACCCTTCTTAAATAACAGGACCACATTAGCTATCCTCCAATCCTCTGGGACCTCACCTGTGTCCAGTGACGAGACAAAGGTTTGCGTCAAAGGCCCAGCGATTTCATCTCTCGTCTCCCTGAGCAGCCTTGGATAGATTCCATCAGGCCCTGGGGATTTTTCAGTCTTTATATTCCTCCCTTTTAATGGAGATTTTCTCTAACGGGTCAACACTCCCCTCCGAGACACTCCCAGTCAACACATCCCTCTCCTTTGTGAATACCGACGCAAAGTATTCATTTAGGATCTCCCCTACTTCTTTGGGCTCTTAAGCATAATTCCCCACTTTTGTCCCTGAGAGGTCCGATTTTTTCCCTGACAACCCTTTTGTTCCTAACGTATGAATAAAATGCCTTGGGATTCTCCTTCGTCCTGTCTGCCAAGGACATTTCGTGACCCCTTTTTGCCATTCTAATTCTCGTTTGTGTTCTTTCCTACTTTCTTTGTATTCTTCCACAGCTTCCTCCATTTTTAGCTCCCTGGACCAAACGTACCTCTCTCTTTTCTTCTGGACCAATCCCTCAATTTCCCTGGTTATCCATGGTTCTCGAATCCTACCTTCCTATCCTTATTTTTTACAGGCACATGCCTATCCTGCAGCCCTAACAAATGTTCCTTAAAAGACTCCCACATGCCAGATGTGGATTTACCCTCAAACAGCCTCGCCCAATCAACAGCTGCCAATTTCTGCCTAATCCCACTTAAATTTGCCTTCCCCCAATCCAACACTTTACTCTTGGGACACCACTCATCATTTTCCATCACTATCCTAAAGCTAACAGAATTGTGGTCACTATTTGCCTCATGTTCCCCTACCGAAACTTTGAAAACCTGACCGGTCTTTGAAGACCATTCCCCAGTACTAGGTCCAGTATAGACCCCTCTCTAGTCGGGCTATCTACATATTGTTCCAAAGAACCTTCCTGTACATATTTTACAAATTCCTCCCCATTCAGAGTCCCTGCTCTCAGCGATTTCCAGTCTATACCAGGGAAATTGAAGTCTCCCCTACAACAACCCTATTTTTCATGCACCTATCCATTATCTCCTGACATATCCGTTCTTCTACTTCCCTTGGGCTGCTGGGGACCTGTAGTATACCCCCAACATAGTGACAGCTCCCTTCCTGTTTCTGAGCTCCACCCAGAGTGACTCGTTACACGACCCCTCTGAATTGTCCTCCCTCTGCACCGCTGTAATAAGCTCTCTAACTAATACTGCTACTCCCCCACCTCTTTTGGTCCCTCCTCTGTCTCGCCTAAAACACTTGTACCCCGGAATATTCAGAATATTGATTACACAACTTTGATTACACAGTATTGATTACACAATACTGATTGTACAATATGTCTTGCACAATATTGATTTCACAACATTAATTACACAATACTGATTACACAACATTGATTACACATTATTGATTACACAATACTGATTGTACAATATTTATTGCACAATATTGATTTCACAACATTGCTTACACAATACTGATTACACAATATTGATTATACAACATTCAGACAGACAGTGAAGAAATATAAACGGCATCATAATCTCTGTAACCTACTCAGTTTCCTTTAATTGACTGGTACTGGAGTGTGAAAAGACAACAATGTGACCAGCACATATTCACTTAGCAAAAGCGAGTCACAATCTAAGAGATGTATCATAAAGAGTGCATTATACATGCTGAATTCCAAGATCACAGCATTCCCGTGAACCATCGAACCCACGGCAGTGCTGAAGGAGGCCCTACGGCCCATCGAGTCTGCACTGACTCTCTGACAGAGCATTTTATCTGCATTGGAATGATCCGGGTACATGTTTTCTTTTAAGACCAAAGTTAATATTTAAATGTGAAGACCTGAACGCCTCTCAATGCACAAATATTGTTCGTTTCAACATCATTTCCTGCAAACTTTAACATAAATCTGTTTGTTCTGTATCAGGATATGTCCCTAAATATTACAGTGAGGATAACAAACTTCATTGAACATTTTGCCTATCCACTGACACCATTTCTGTACCGAAGCCTAGTTCAGACTGATGGAAACCTCTTTTACCCCTTTGACCCTGAGCTGATATCTGACCCCATATCCTCTCCATGATTAATACTGTTCCTGTCATATCTTGAATATCATCTTCTGGCTCCCCCCAGCTGTCAGTGTGAATTCCGGACAGAAATATTCAATTTATTTGCTGACCAGCTGTCCGTTTACACAGTGGCTGAATCATAGGACATCCCAAACTCGGTTGCACACATCCCAACTCTCACCAAGTCTCATTTACCCATCATCCGTGCGCTCACTGACTTCTGAACGATATGGAAAAACTGCAGATTACTCACTCACCTGATCAAATCGCTAATGTTTTGACGTCTAATTGCCCCAATCCACGTCCATTTCCCAAAATGTCTCTGTTTGTTCAAATTCATACAGTCTGAAGACACGCACTGCACACAATTTACCCTATCCCAGTGTCACACCGTATTTCTCCCTGACAGCAATGTTGTCCAGTACAGCCCATCTTCTACCCGCTCTATGGAAATCTGGATCCATACATGGTGCAGCCACCCTGCTGGTCAGTTCCAGTGTCTCCTGTACATTTCCCCATACTGAGCAGATATCATCTCCTGGCTGTATTAAGCTGGGGACGGGAATGGAAGGCCATCTCCAAATGTGACAGCAAGAAGCTCGTTCAATCAATCTAACAGTACCTGCATTTAATATTCCAATTCTTGGGTTTGAATGCCTTCTCCGATGTGTCGCATTCCCTTTTCCCAGATCTCCAGACGATGTTCCCTTTAAGTATGAGTCTGATTCCCCGACTGAATGGCATTTCTGTCCCTCTGTATCTCGAGCTTGTATTTTGATGAAGTAGCTAATTGAAATCACCACAGAACATGTGTGAATTACTGATTGAAACAAAGTTGGACTCGAGCACACTTGTGACTACCAGTTCTTGCCAGGGAAAAAGCTTCCAACTGATCACCTTATCTCTGTCCCTGATAAATCGAGACACTTCTTTCAATCCACCCTTCAGCCTGCACCTTTTCCGGTCGAAAAATCACAGTTTATTCAATCTCTCTTCCGACCCAATACTTTCCATACCAGGCAACATCCTGATACACATTTTCTGTACTCCCTCCAGAGCCTCTCCCTCCTTGTGAGGTAATTCACTTTGGTAGGAATAACAGATGTGTTGAGTATAGGGCTAACGGGAGGACTTTGAATAGTGTGGAGGAGCAGAGGGATCTAGGTGTATGTGTGCATAGATCCCTGAAAGTTGGGAATCAAGTAGATAAGGTTGTTAAGAAGGCATATGGTGTCTTGGCGTTTATTGGTAGGGGGATTGAATTTAGGAGTCGTAGCGTTATGTTGCAACTGTACACAACTCTGGTGCGGCCGCACTTGGAGTACTGTGTGCAGTTCTGGTCCCCACATTACAGGAAGGATGTGGAGGCTTTGGAGAGGGTGCAGAGGAGGTTTACCAGGATGTTGCCTGGTATGGAGGGGAGATCCTATGAGGAGAGGCTGAGGGATTTGGGATTGTTTTCGCTGGAAAGGCGGCGGCTAAGAGGGGATCTTATTGAAACATATAAGATGATTAGAGGTTTAGATAGGGTGGATAGTGATAGCCTTTTTCCTCTGATGGAGAAATCCAGCACGAGGGGGCATGGCTTTAAATTGAGGGGGGGTAGTTATAGAACCGATGTCAGGGGTAGGTTCTTTACCCAGAGGGTGGTGAGGGATTGGAATGCCCTGCCAGCATCAGTTGTAAATGCGCCTAGTTTGGGGGCGTTTAAGAGATCCGTAGATAGGTTCATGGACGAAAAGAAATTGGTTTAGGTTGGAGGGTCACAGTTTTTTTTTTTAACTGGTCGGTGCAACATCGTGGGCCGAAGGGCCTGTTCTGCGCTGTAATGTTCTATGTTCTATGTTCTGGTGAACAGAATGGAACACAGTATTCCAAATGTGGCCTAACTAATGTTTTATATAACTGCCTCATAATTTGCCAACTTTTATATTCGATGCCCCAGCCGATAAAGGCAAGCATGCCAAATGCTTTCTTCACCAGCTGTGTTTCCACTTCGAAGGATCTGTGGACCTGGACGACCAGATCTCTGTGTCTGTGCTCCTGAATGGTTCTGCCATTTATTTTTAAGCTCCGATCTGAATTAAATCCATCAAAATGGATCATCTCACATTTGTCTCGATGATATTCAATCTGCCGTTTCTCCGCCCAATGTTCCACCCGATCTGTATATTGCTGCATTCCCTGCCAATCTTCATTCCTACCCGCAACTCCAGCAATCTTAATATCATCCACAAACTTGGTAATCAGACCCAGTTATTGTTCTTCCAAGTCATTTATATATATATTACAAACAAAAGAGGCCACAGCTCTGATACTTGTGGAACACCACTAGTAACAGACCTCCATTCAGAAATAAGTCCATTCCACCACTGCCCTCTGCATACTACGGCCAAGCCAGTTCTGAATCCATCCAGCTAATTCACCCCACTTTCCATGTGATTTAATCTTTTGGATCAACCGACAATGAAGAACCTGGTTAAATGCATTACAAAAGTCCATGTCAAGAATATCCACAGCTGTTCCCACCGCCAGTCATGTTTGTCTCTTCTTGAAAAAAAGGAAGTAGTGTCTAACTGAAACGGTTTGAAAAATGAACCACCTTAGAATGTTGATGGTTATTTTTTAAGGGCGAGTGTAATGACAGTGTGCCAGTAGGAAAAGTATTTTGGATCGTGTTCTCTGCAATTGGAAGCAAACACTGAGCTGTCTGCTTCGACGTCCTTTTATTGTTGATAAAATTGTTTTAATGGGGTTTTATTTATTTTATCTCTGGGTCTCATACATCTGATGCATCAGGATTCTGGTGACTCTGTATTGTTGGAGGAAGAATGATTGATAGGTCAGGTGACAGGTGTTCGTTTACTTTGAGTTTTGTGCTGCTGGCTGCAGTTTTTGTTTAGAAGGAGTTTGGACTTCAGAGAGAAATGTAGTATTTCTGTTTTTCTCTTTCTCCTATTGGAAATTCTCCTGGCATGCTGGAAGATGGTCTTCTTATATTCCTGGAGTGAAACTTCCGTGTTTGGAGGTTTGCTAGTTAGGAAGTAAAGTGCCTCTGTAAATATATGAATAGGATGGGAATGGAGGGATATGGTCCAGGGAAGCGTAGGGTTTTTTAGCTCAGTAGGGCAGCATGGTCGGTGCAGGCTTGGAGGGCCGAAGGACCTGTTCCTGTGCTAGAATTTTCTTTGTTCTTTGTTCTCTTTGTCTCTTGAAGTGGTTTGTTGTGAAACCTCATGGCCGGCAGTGGCATTATCTCGACCGAGAGTTCTGCTGTGATTTTCATGGCTGAGACGTCAGAGTTTCAATTCTTCAACTAAAGGGCTGATTTCCAGAATCACGTGGGCCGTCTGATTTTCTGTGTTAAATCTGTAGCAGGGGTATCTGATACGGAGGTTTGTTTTTGTTTTTAACATAACAAGTCTTTGTTAAGGTTTATATAAAATAATGGTCGTTTTTTTTCTTGTTTGTATTTGATAAAAGCTATTGCAACATATCAAGTGCATATTTAAATAAAGGCTGTTTGTCTATGGTTGTGGGCGTGGTTCTGCGTGTGTGTGTTTGTGTGTTGTGTCTGTGTTTCGAAGCGTGGTTCTGCGTGTGTGCATATGCATGTGGGTGTGGTTTTGTGTGTGCGTGTGTGAATATATGGTTCTGCATGTGTCTATTTGCGCGTGGATGTGGTTCTGTGTGTGTGCGTTGTTTGCGTGTGAGGGATATTTTTGAGTGTATGTGTTTTGGTTTTGTTGTGTTTTTTTCTGTTTATCTGTGGGTGTAGGTACGAAGATGTCTGTGTGTGTGAGGGGTGAGTGTCATCGAGTGTGTGTGTGTGTGTGTGTGTCTGCGCGCACGCGCAAGTGTGTGTGTGTGTGTGTGTGTATTTGTTTATTAGTGTCTGAGAATCTTTTTGACACGTGTGTCTTTACACGGGTGTTTTTGTTACTGAGTCTCTTGGAGAGTTTGCATTTGCGGGTGTTTTTGTTCTTGAGTGTTTAGGTGTGTTTGTATGTGTCCTGTGTCTCTAGGATAGGTGAGTGTGTGTGCGTGTGTGTGCGTGCGTGAGTGTGGGTGTGTGTTTGTGTTGCTGTTTCTCTCAGCGAGTTTGTGCGTGTGTGGGTCGGTGTTCCTATGTGTTTATTGAATTGTGTGTGTGTTTTTGTTGCTTTGGCTCCAATGGTACTTGTGTATGTGTGTTACGTTCCCCGTCTCTCTCGAAGAGTTTGTGTGTGTGTCTGTGTATTTGTGTGTTTGTGAGTGTGTATCTGTGTGTTTCTCATCACCATTTCACTGAAACTTTTGACTCCTTTCCCCACCTGTTGAATGATTCTTTTCTTTGCTTGTCTACCTTATAGTGAACATAATCAGAACTGCGACGCTAATGAGCAGAAACTGTGGTCAGTCCAAAAGTGTCACTCGGTACCTGGTGGCCATGTCAGTGGGGGATCTACTGGTCATTATTCTCCACCTGATATTGAGACACATTCCAATTGTTGATGCGGAACATTTTCAATCCCTGAGGTCCATCTGCATCTGTAATATCCACGCCATCCTGCTTTTTGCAGCCACTGACTGTTCTGTCTGGTTCACCGTCACTTTCACCTTTGATCGTTTTGTGGCCATGTGTTGCCTCAAGCTGAAGAGTAAGTATTGCAGCGAGCAAACGGTGGCTTTGGTTCTGGGAACAGTGAGTGCGCTGAGCTGTTTCAAGAATATTTTCTGGTATCTTACACTAACGGATAAATATACACTGGTGAACGAAACCTGGTTTTGTGGAATACCAAACTATGTTCTTTTCTGTCCGCTCAGCGCAGCATTTGAGTTCTTCCACAACATTCTAAATCCTTGTGTCCCATTCTTCCTGATTCTGCTGCTCAATGTTTTCACCGTCAGACACATTTTACTGAGCAGCAGGGTGCGCAGGAGACTTCGAGCTCACAGCAGTGGGGAGAATCCCAGAGACCCAGAGATGGAGAGTCGAAAGAAATCCATCATTTTATTGTTTGGTATCTCAGCCAATTTCATCCTGCTTTGGTCAATTTTCATGGTTTATTCTGTATATAACCGGCTTCTCTGGTTGGGGTATATTCGTGAAATTATTCCTAAGTGTGTTAAGGAATTGGGCTTCATGCTTCAGCTCATGATTTGCTGCACAAACACTGCAATTTATGCCGTGACGCAGACTCAGTTCAGACAGAACAATGTACTGCAATTTCCCTTTACTACAATTCTTCAGTTCATTAACCACTGAGAAGAAAACTCACACACAGCCTTTCCCTCTTCCTACTGGATTTTCAAACCATATATCGCAAACCACCCACAATCTGATTGGATGATGAAACACCATTCAGCAGCTCTTGTCTCCAAATGGTCGGTCCACATGCCCTGCTTCTGATCTGAGAGTAATGGACAGTGAAGAAAGCTAACTCCAATTGCAACGGGATCTTGATCAATTGGGCCAGTTGGGCTGACAAATGGCAGATGGAGTTCAATTTAGACAAGTGCGAGTTGATGCCTTTTCGAGATTGAACTAGGGCAGGAAATACTCAGTAAATGGGTAGGGTGTTCGGGAGAGATACAGAACAAAAAAGATCGAGGGGTACATGTTCATAGCTCCTTGAACGTGGAGTCATAGGTGGACAGAGTGGTGAAGAAGGCATTTGGCATGCTTGATTTCATCAGTCAGAACATTGAATACAGGAGTTGAAAGGTCTTGTTGAAGTTCTGCAAGTCATTGGTAAGGTTTTCCGATTATAGAAAGGATATTATTACGTTAGAAATAGTGCAGAAAATATTTACTCGGATGCTATCGGGACTTGATGTTTGAGTTATAAGGAGAGGCTGGATAGCCTGGGATTGTTTTCTCTGGAGCGTAGGAGGCTGAGGGGTGAACTTACAGGGGTCTATAAAATAACGAAGGGCATAGATCAGCTCGATAGGCAATATATGTTCCCAGAGGTAGGGGAGTCTAAAACTAGAGGGCATAGGTTTAAGGTGAGAGTGGAGAGATGCAAAAGTGTCCAGACGTGAATTTGTTTTCACACAGAGGGTGGCGAGTGCCTGGAACAAGCTGCCAGAGGTAATAGTAGAGGTGGGTACAATTTTGTCTTTTAAAAAGCATTTAGATAGTTACATAGGTAGGATGGGTATAGAGGGATATGCACCAAATGCGGGCAATTGGGATTAGCTTAGTGGTATTAAAAAAAAAAGGGCGGCATGGGCAAATTGAGATGAAGGGCTTATTTCCATGGTGTAACCCTCTGTGACTCCATGTCTCTATAATGGTGCACCCACCATTTCTCCTCTCCGATTCATCAGCCATATTGCCCATTGTCTTATGGCTGCAATAACATCGCAGTTTCTCTGCGCACTTACTGGCAAGTCACCAAATCATCTTCATCCCTCACACAAATTGCATACTCTTCCTCCAACCTGAAATTGCAGAACTTGTTGCGTGAGTGTCCAAGGAAGCGAGGTCACGGGAAGGTGCAGCTCCAGCGACAAGATCAGGGAGGCAGATTTGTGCAGAAGGTGAAGTCGCAGGGATCACAGGTGAGCTGGCAAGGTGGATACATAGAAACATGGAAATACCACAGCACAATACAGGCCCTTCAGCCCACAAAGTTGTGCCGAACATGTCCCTACCTTAGCGATTACTAGGCTTACATATCGCCCTCTACCTTACTAAGTTCCATGTACTTATCTAAAAGTCTCTTAAAAGACCCTATCGAATCCGCCTCCATCACCGTTTCTGGCAGCCCATCCCACGCACCCACCATCCTCTGAGTGAAAAACGTATCCCTGACATCTCCTCTGTATCCACTCCCCAGCACATTAAACCTGTGTGCTCTTCTGGCAACCATTTCAGCCCAACGAAAACGCCGCTAACTGTCCACTCGATCAATACCTCTCAACATCTTATGCAACGCTGTCAGCTCACCACTCATCCTTCGTCTCGCCAAGAAGAAAAGGCCAAGCTCACTCAACCTACCCTCATAAGGCATGCTCCTCAAACCAGGTAACATCCTTGTAAATCTCCGATGCACCCTTTCAATGGCTTCCATATCCTTCCTGTAATGAGGCGAATAGAACTGAGCACAGTACTCCAAGTGGGGTCTGACCAGGGTCCTATCTTGCTGCAACATTATCTCAAAACTCCTAAGCTCAATTCCTCGATTGATGAAGGCCAGTACACCATATGCCTGCTTAACCACAGCCTCAACCTGCACAGCTGCTTGAGCGTCCTATGAGCTCGGACCCCAAGATCCTTCTGACCTTCCACACTGTCAAGAGTCCTCTCAATATTATATCCCGCCATCCTATTTGACCTGCCAAAATGAACCACCTCACACTTACCTGAGTTGAACTCCATCTGCCACTACTCCGCCCGATATTGCATGCTATCAATGTCTCGCTGCAACTTCTGATATCCGTCCACAGTATCCACAACACCTCAAACTTTTGTGTCATCAGCAAACTTACCAACCCATCCCTCCACTTCCTCATTCAGGTAATTTATAAATATCACAAAGAGCATGGGTCCCAGAACAGATCCCTGGGGCACTCCACTGGTGACCAAACTCCATGCTGAATATGACCCATCTATAACCAAACTTTGCCTTCTGTGGGCAAGCCAGTTCTGGATCCATAAAGCAATGTCCCCTTGGATCCCATGCCCCCTCACTTTCTCAATAAGCCTTGCTTGGGGCACCTGATCAAATGTCTTGCTGAAGTCCATATATACTACATCTACTGCTCTTCCTTCATCAATGTGTTTCGTCACATTCTCAAAAAATTCAATTAGTCTCGTAAGGCATGATCTGCCTTTGACAAAGCCATGATAACTATTCTTAATCGTATTATACCTCTCCAAAGGTTCATAAATCCTGCCTCTCAGGATAACCTCCATGAACTTACAAAACTGGCTCGGTCAATGAAGACAGAGGGTAGCAGTGGAAGGATGCATTTCTGAATGGAGGGCTGTGAGAAATGGTGTTCCTTAGGGATGAGTGCTGGGACCTTTCCTTTTTGTAATATATGTAAATGAATTGGAGGAAATGTAACTGGATTGATTAGTAAGTTTTGCGGACGACACAAATGTTGGTGGATTTGCGGATAGCGATGAGGACCAGCAGAGATACAGCAGGATGTAGATCAGTTGGAGACTTGGGCGGAGAGATGGCAGATGGAGTTTAATCCGGACAAATGTGAGGTAATGCATTTTGGAAGGTCGAATGCAGATAGGAAATGTACAGTTGGCATAGGGTTCTGGGTGTACAGGTACACAGGTCACTGAAAGAGGCAAATAATTCTGTTAGTTGCCCAGAAATTTCATCTCTTGCCTTCCTGAGGTGTCTAGGATAGATGCCATCTGGCCCTGGGGCTTTGTCTGTCTTAATGTTTCCTAACAAAACCTAACACTTCCTCTCTTGTAATTGAGATTAACGTGTCAACACATCTCTCTGAGTCACTACCAGTTAACATGTCCCTCTCCTTTGTGAATACTGATGCAAAGTATTCGTTTAGGATATCTCTTACTTCCTTTGGTTCTCAGCATAATTCCCCTCCTTTGTCCCTGAGAGGTCCGATTTTTCCCTGACAACCCTCTTGTTCCAAACGTATGTCTAAAATGCCTTAGGATTCTCCTTAATCCAGTCTGTCAAGGACACTTCGTTACCCCTTTTTGCTCTTCTAAGTCCCTGTTTGAGTTATTTTCTACTTTCTCTGTATTCCTCCAGTGCTCCATCAGTTTTTAGCTGCCTGGACCTCATGTATGCCTCTTTTTGTCTTTTTGATTAGACCAAAATTTCAGTGGTTTTCCACGGCTCCCGAATCCTACCTTTCCTATCCTTCCTCTTTACAGTCACATGCCTGTCCTGCAGTCCTATCAACTGCTCCTTCAAAGACTCCCACATGCCAGATTTAACCTCCAACAGCCTCCCCGAATCAACAGCTACCGAATCCTGCCTAATCCGGCTGGAGTTAGCCTTCCCCCAATTCAACACCTTACCCATAGGACAACACTCATCGTTTTCCATTCCTATCCTAAAGTTTACAGAATTGTGGTCACTACTTGTCACATGTTCCTCGACCGAAACTTTGATGACCTGACCGGGCTCATTCCCCAGTACTAGGTTCAGTATAGCCCCCTCTCTAGTTGGACTGTCAACACACTATTCTAAAGAGCCTTCCTGTACGCATTTTATAAATTCTTCCCCGTCCAGGCCCCCAGCCCTCAGCGATTTCCAATCTATACAAGGGAAATTAAAGTCTCCCACTACAACAACCCTATTTTTTCTGCACCTGTCCAGAATCTCCTTGCATATCCCTTCCTCATCTTCCCGAGGGCTGTTGGGAGGCCTGTAGTATACCCCCAGCATAGTGACTGTGCCCTTCCTGTTTCTGAGCTCTACCCACAGTGACACATTACCTGACCCTTCCAAATTGTCCACCCGCTGTACCGCTATAATATGCTCCCTAACCAGCATTGCTCCTCCCCCACCTCTCCTAGCCGCTCCTCTGTCTCGCCGAAAATACTTATACTCCCGAATATTCAGCTGCCAGTCCTGTCCTTCTTTTAACCAAGTCTCCGTCACTGCAACCACATCCAAGCTCCACGCAAGTATTAAGGCTCTAAGCTCGTCTGTCGTGCCCATGAGGCTCCTTGCGTTGAAGCAGATGCACTCCAGACCTCCAGGCACACTGTGTTCATCCTCCCCCTGAATGCTCTTTCTCTCAGATAGCCTTGTCTTGGCTCCAACCTCGTCCCCAGCCTCTGTGCGTCTTGACCTATTGTTCTGGTCCCCAATCACCTGCCACATCAGTTTAAACCCACACGAACCACACTAGCAAAACTCCCAGATTAGGTGTAACCCATCTTTCTTGTACAGATGCCATCCTCTCTTGAAGACTTCTCAGTGATTCATGAATTTGAAACCCTCCCTCCTGCACCAGTTCTTTCGCCACACGTTCAGCTGCACAATCTCCCTGTTCCTACCCTCACTAGCACGTGACACTGGGAGTAGTCCAGTGATCGCTACCCGAGAGGCCCTGCTTTTCAGCCGACTACCCAACTCCCTGAATTGCTCTCTCAGGACCTCCCTGCTCTTTCTGCCTCCGTCATTTGCACCAATGTGGACAATAACATCTGTCTGGTTACCTGCCCCTTTTAGGATGCTTCTTTCCTGCTCAGTGACATCCAGGAGCCTGGCTCCAGGGCGGCAGACTGCCATCCTGGAGTCTCATTCGCGCTCACAGAACCGCCTGTCTGTTCCTCTAGCTATTGCATCCCCCACTACTTTTGCTCTCCTAGTCCCCCTCTTTCCCTTCTGAGCCACAAAGCCCGATTCCGTGCCAGTGACCCGGTCACCATGGCTTACCCCTGGAGGGTCATCTCCCCCCACAGTATCCAAAACGGCATACTTATTTTGGAGGGGAACAACCACGGGGATCCCATCACTGACTGCTCTCTGCCCTCCTTTCTCCTCTCTGTCACCCATCCGTTACTGTTAAGGGGGACAACCACTGGGGTACTCTCTGGTACGTGACCTTTACCCTTCCTAACCGTGACCCACGTGTCTTCCTCTCGTGGTCCTGGTGTGACGACCTGCCTGTAACTTCCCTCTATTAACTTCTCATTTTCCCTGACGAGACTCAGGTCGTCGAGTCGAGTTCCCTAACGCGACCTCTGAGGAGCTGCAGTTCGACGCAAAAGGTGTAGGTATGGACTTCCGAGAGACTGGGTGACTCCATGAACTCCCACATCTGACACCCACAGCAACAATCTGGCCTCCCACTCATAGTTACCCCTTCCATTAAATTACTGGAAGAACGAAGAACTGCCTCTGCCTGTTTACGCCGAAGCCTGTTGAACCAAAGCCCTTCAGCTCTCACTCTGCTCGCTGCTTACTCCGCTGCCCGCTGAATAGTGCAGGCCTGCTTTTAAACTTCCTGCGCGCTAAAAAATAACACTCCAAAAAATCCTTCCCAGAACACAGGGCGGCACGGTAGCACAGTGGTTAGCACTGCTGCTTCACAGCTCCAGGGTCCTGGGATCGATTCCCGGCTTGAATCACTGTCTGTGTGGAGTTTGCACATTCTCCTCGTGTCTGCGTGGGTTTCCTCCGGGTACTCCGGTTTCCTCCCACCGTCCAAAGATGTGCGGGTTAGGTTGATTGGCCATGCCAAAGTTGCCCCTTAGTGTCCTGGGATGTGTGGATTAGCGGGAAAAATATGTTGGGATATGGGGTTAGGGCCTGGGTGGGATTGTGTTCGGTGCAGACTCGATGCGCCGAATGGCCTCTTTCTGTACTGTAGGGTTTCTATGATTCTAACACCCCGCGGCCTACTTCCGGTTTACAGTTTGAAACGTTAATAAATAAATAAAGCCCGCGAAAATGTAATTTAAATGTCAACTTCTCACCCTCGCACTCCTGCAACAATTCGCACCACCTCGCTGCAGAAGAACAATGAGCTAGATACAATGAACAAAGCTAAAGGAGACGTACGAGGCAGATGTTTTACACAGAGGATGGTGGGTGCCTGGAGCTCGCTGCCAGGGGAGGGACTGGAAGCGCATACAGTAGTTTCTTTTAGGGGGAGTCTTGACAAGTACATGAATAGGATGGGGATAGAGGGATATGATCCCCGGAAGTGTAGAAGGTTTCATTTCAGTCGGGCAGCATGGTCAGTGCAGGCTTGGTGCGCCGAAGGGCCTGTTCCTGTGCTGTGATTTTCTTTGTTCTTTGTTCTTTGAACGTCCAAGCGAGTGAGTCAGCCCGAGTGTCTGGCAGACATATAAAGTTTATCGTTTTCCTGTGAGTCCAGAGTCCAGAATCAAAGATCCAGTGGTGTATTCCTTCAGATGGCAGGAGCCTGGAGTTTATGAAGAATGATGGTGTCTTCCAGACCGGGCATAAGATTCAGTTAATGAATGTATCGCAGTGAAATTCTCAAATGAATTTGCAATTGATTGTAACGCTGGATGTAGTAGCAGATTCAGGTTGTATTAAGTTATCTGTCATTTTAAATTAGTTATGATCACACTGCAATATTTCTTCCGTCCCTGCACTGAATTTTGAAGACGCGTGATAGCCAATATGCAGAAGAAGAAACCCATGTTCCAATCGAGGTATAAAATTCTACTTTACAAAATGAAATGATCACTAATAGGATATGCTGAACTTTCTAAGCACACGCATCTGAATAAACTTCCAGTTCATTGTCACAGTGTCCATGGTTAAGAAGAAAAAAACAGCATTTCCCAGCAATTAATAGCTATATTGGGCTTTAGGTTATTGCCTGGGGTTCATGTTCGAATTTGTTTTGATATAATGATTGATATTAATGCACATTGCATTTTTTTCGGCTAATCTCATTACACTTCAGTGGGGAATTTGCCTCATTCGATCAGTAATTCTGACTTCCTCACTCGTATGGTCAGTATCCTCTCTTGCTCAGTCAGTCAGTCTCACTCGTTAGTTAGCCACACTCGCACGCTCAGTTGGAGACTCGGGCTTGCTCACTCACTTGCTCGGTCAGCAATACAGTCAACCTCATTCGCATGGTTGGTTGCTCCATCAGCCTCACTCGCTCGGTCAGTCAGCCTCGTTCCGTCAGTTGAGCAGTCGGCCTCACAGAGTCGGTCTGTCGTTCAGTCGGCCTCGAGCAATCCGTCAGTCAGACTTTGCTCGCTGTTCAGTTGACATTGCTTGCTCAGTCAGTCAATCAGCCTTGCTCAGTTAATTGCCTTGTTCAACAGCTCTGTCAGTCTGCCTCACTCGGTCCACTGGTCAGGCTGCCTCGCTCGGTTAGTCACTCAGTCATCCTCAGTCGTTTGGTCCATTGGTCAGTCGACCTCCCTCAGTTGGTTGGTCAGTTGCCCTCGCTCACTTTTTTCATCTGTTGGCCTGACGCATTCAGATGGCCAGTCAGCCTTGCTCTGTCGGTCAGTCTGCTCCCCTCACTCAGTTTGAGGCTGGAGCTGCTGTACTGCACCTGCCTGTGCACCCCCTGTGACCTCACTTCCTAGGAACTCCCCCACAGCTTGAATGTCCAATAGTAAGAGAGGGAGGCATTGTGTGTGGGTTTTCCCCTCAACGTTTAATTAATTGAACAATTGTAGAAAAGGGAATTTTCAGTACGTGTTTGAACTGCTGTCTGAACTGAGTCTGCGTCACGGTGTAAATTGCTGTGTTTGTGCAGCAACTCAGAAGCTGCAGCATGAAGCCAAATGCCTCAACGTACTGTGGAGAAGACGCATTAAAATACCCCAACCAGGAAAGCCGGTTATATATAGAATAAACCATGAAAATTGACCATAACAGAATGAAATTGGCTGAGATAACAAACAGCAAAATGATGGATTTCCTGCGACTCTCCATCTCAGGGTCTCTGGGATTCTCCCCACTTCTGTGAGCCCGGAGTCTCCTGCGGGCTCTGCTGCTCATTAAAATGTGTCTGACAGTGAAAACATTGAGCAGCAGAATCAGGATGAATGGGACACCCGGGTTCAGAATATTGTGCAGGAACTCGAACATAGCGCAGACCAGAGAGAATAGTGCACTGTTTGTGATTCCACAAAACCAGGGGTCGTTAAACAGCTTATATTCACCAGTCAGTATAAAATGCCAACAAATGTTCTTTAAACAGCTGAGTACACTCACTGCTCCCAGAACCACAGCCGCTGTTTTCTCGCTGCAATATTTGCTTTTCAGCTTGGAGCAGCAAATGGCCATAAACCGATCAAAGGTGAAGCTGACGGTGAACCAGACAGAACAGTCAGTAGCTGCAAAAAGCAGGACGGCGTGGATATTACAAACGTGGATGGACCTCAAGAATTGAAAATGTTCTGCATAAACAATGGGAATGTGTCTCAATATCAGGTCGATAATAACGACCAGTAGATCCCCCACTGACATGGCCACCAGGTAACGAGTGACACATTTGGACAGACGACAGTTTCTGCTCTTCAGCGTCACAATTGTGATTACATTCACTGTAAGGAAGGGAGATGAAGAATGAAATTGTACAAGAGGCTGGGGAGAACTTATTTATTATAGTGAGGGAGTGTTGACAAAGACACTCAAATACACATACACACACACACACACACATACACACGCACGCACGCACACACACAAAAACGCACACACATACGTGTGCACGATGACACCCACCTAACCTCAAATACACACACTCACAGAAAAAACACCAACAAACACAAAACAAAACCCACATACATACACACAAAACAATCCCTAATGCATAGACACACTCCTTGATGCACAGCCACAACACATACGCACACGCGCGTGCACCCCCCCCCCCCAACCCCCCCTCCCCCCACCCATGCACACTCACACACACAGACATACACACACACACAAACACACGCAGTTTAAAACAAGGTCAGAAACTCCGAAGTGCTTTATGAAGTCGGCCTGGATCATAAGTCTTGCATGTTGAATTTGGCTAAGGTAAGCATGATGTATGATTCAAATGGCCCATTACGGAGGTTTTATCAAACAACGTATTCCAATTACATTTCCCAAATACAAACAAGGAAACAACCATTCTATTGTATAAACCTTTACAACTATATGGAATATTACAAGCAAACAAACGTCCTTTTAAGCAAACGCCTGCCACAGGTTTAACACGGAAAATAAAATGGCTCACGTGATTCTGGAAATTAGTCCTTTGTTTGGAGAATTGAATCTCTGACTTCTCATCCTTTTAAATTCTAGCAAATAGAGATAATACCACTGCTGGCCACTAGAATTCCCAGCTAACAAATTCAAGAGACAGATACACTTTGCTTACTAAGTAGGAAAGCACCAACCACAGAATTTGCACTCCAGGAAGCAGGACGAGCAGCTTCCGGCATGCCAGGAGAATTCACAATACCAGGAAGAGAAACTCAGAAATACGACATTTCAGTCTGAGGTCCAAAAACCTTCTGAACAAAAACTGCATCCAGCAGCCCAAATCACAAAGTGAAAAACCTCCCGTCACCTGACAAGTCAGTCATTCTTTCTCCAACAATTCAGGGTCTTAAAAATCCCAGGTAGCACATGAGACCCGGAGTTAAATTAAACAAAACCCCATTAAAACCATTTAAGCAGCAATAAAATGGCATCAAACAGACAGCTCGTTGTTTGCTTACAACTGCAGAGAACATGATCCAAAATACTTTTCTTAAAGCCGCATTAACGTTACACGTTCCCCTTACAAAATGGACCATCAACATTCTGCGGTGGTTTTATATTACAAACGCTTTCAGTCTCACACTACTTCCTTTTTGAGGAAGTGACAGGAATGATTGGTGAGGGGAGGGATGTGGACGTACTCGACATTGACGTTAGTAATGCATTTGCTCATGGTAGGTTGGTGCAAAATGTTAAATCACATGGACACTGAGTGAATTATCTCGAAGGATTCAGAACTGCCTTGGTCATAGTGGGTAGAGTGTAGCGGTGGACGGATCGTTTTCTGAATGGAGGTCTGTAACTAGCGGTGTGCAGCAGGGACCATGCAGGGAACTCGTTTGATTGTAATATATAAAAATAATTTGGAAGAAAGATAACTGGTCCGGTTATCAAGTTTGTGGATGAGACTGAGACTGCTGGAGTTTTGGATAATAATGGAGATTGTTAGAGAACAGAGCAGGATATATATAGAATGCGAAATTGCGGGGAGAAATGGCAGATGGGATTTAATCCAAGTAAAAGCGGGATGATGCATTTTGTTCGACACAATTCAGTTGGGAGCTACAAAGTAAGAGGCAGAACCATCAGGAGCACAGACACACAAAGAGGTCTGAGAGTACAAGTCCACTGGTTCTTAAAAGCCGCAGCACAGGTTGAAAAGGTGGTGAAGAAAGCCTATGGCATGCTTGCCTTCATCGCCTGGGATATCGAGTAAAAAAAGTTGGCAAATTATGTTACAATTAAATAAAAAGTTGGTTAGGCCACATTTGGAATACTGTGTCCAAATCTGGTCTCCACACTAGCAGCAGCATGTGATAGTTTTTGGGGAGCAGGGAAAAGGTTTATCAGGGTGTTGCCTGATACGGAAGATATTGGCTATGAGGAGAGGTGGAATGTACTGGGATTGGCCGCCCTGGAAGGGCGGAGACTGAGGCTGACCTGATAGAAATATGTAACGTTATCAGGGGCAGAGATAAGATGAACAGTTGGATGTTTTTGTTTCCTTCACAAGCGGGCACGAGTCCAACATTGTTTGAATCTGTAATTCACGCAGGTTCTGTGGCTATTTCATTCAACCACGTCCACAAACGGAATGATGAAATCTTCTGCACCATTCTCATCAAACGTTTGCAAAGCTTCGACATATTTTGTTAAATCCGCAATAAGCCCCACGAAGCTCAGAGGAAAAGATTGATCTCAGGGTACTTGTTCACAGATTCCTGAAGGCTTCCAACATGTGAATAGAATAGTTAAGAGGCATATGGGACACCTGGTTATGTCAGTCTGATGTAGCCTATCAGAACAAGTAGGCATTGTTGGAGTTGAACCGAGCATCAGATATTGAAAAGCTGGAGGAATGTGTGCAGTTCCGGTCACCTCACTATAGGAAGGATGTGATAGCACGAGAGAGGGTACAGATAAACCAGGATTTTCATAGAATCATAGAAACCCTACAGCGCAGAAAGAGGCCAATTGGCCCATCGAGTCTGCGCCGACCACAAACCCACCCAGGCCCTACACCCATATCCCTACATATTTTACCCGCTAATCCCTCTAACCTACGCATCTCAGGACACTAAGGGGCAATTTTAGCTTGGTCAATCAACCGAACCCGCACATCTTTAGGCTATGGGAGGAAACCGGAGCACCCTGAGGAAACCCACGCAGAGACGTGGAGAATGTGCAAACTCCACACAGGCAGTGACCCAAGCCGGGAATCGGACCCAGGATCCTGGAGATGTGAAGCAGCAGTGCGAACCACTGTGCTACCGTGCCGCACTGTGCTACCGTGACCTGGGATGAAGTATGTGAGCCATAAGGGGAGACTGGATACGCCTGGGTTGTTTTCTCTGGAGCAGAGAAGGCGGAGGGGGGACCTGAAAGATTTTTATACATTATGAGTTTTAAGGAGCGGGTGAATAGGAAGCATCTGTTGCCTTTGGTTAAAGTCAGTCACGAGGTGCCATATTATGAGGACAAGGGGTAGCCGATTTATAAACGGCTTTGAACGATAAAGGTGATCGGGCAGGGGCTGAGTCGGGGACCAGTTCAGCCATGATCATATTGATTGAGGGAGCAGGCCCGAGGGGGTGAATTGCCTACTCCTGTTCCTTATTCCTACGATTCTTATGATTAGACTTTTAGTTCCAAATTGTGTTTCTTAAAGAACTCAAATCCCACCACCTGCTGTGGTAAGATTCAAGCCTGTCTCTCCTGAGAAATATCCTCTTTCCCTGGATTACAAAATTGGGGGGATGCAAGAGGGAAACAAAAGACTGAAACGCAGAATGCAAATGTGCTGCGGTGGGATTGTTACTGGACTAGTTAGCCAGTAACTCAGGGCAATGCTGTGGGACCCGGGATCGAACCCCACCATGTAAAGTCTGGTTGACTGACCCTAAACCAAAGGGAACATATGTTTCTGATTCATCTTGTCCTTACACTTCCGAACTTATAAAGCTGTTTTCCGATCCCCCTGCCCAACATTCTCTGCTCTAGAAATAAAAATCCAAGTCTATCCAGTCTGTCTGTCTCGCTTAATGCTTCATCCCCGGCAACATCCTGGTGGAACTCTTCTGTCAACTTGCAAGCACACTGTGGTGGCCTCGCAGTGTAAGTAGGGATGTCAACGAATGATTGCCTCGCCAATCGTGCCCAGATTCCATGAACGAATGAAAGAAATGCTGGTGATAATTCAACAGTGTTTGGGAATCCTGTGGGGGGTTTATGACAAAGCCGCCATTCTCCTCACTCTTTAAAGAGCTTCCCTGTCTGCAGTCTCTTCTCAATTTGTTGGTCGTGTCACAGAGCCAGACGCACTGTAAACACAGTTCCCTTACCTCGCCCAGAGTTCAGTCAGCAAATCCTCTGTCCTCCTCGGAATGTCTGCAGCAGCTCTCAACACAACCTGCAGAAACGTTTCCACATAACGTCCACTAGCTTTCCTAACACACGAGTCAGCTGCAAGTTCGATTCCTGGACCATTTTAAATGAAACTAGGTTGAGTTCCTCGTGTTGCTGAACACCCATTGATTTGAGAGTGACTAAAACATGCTATCAGTGGACGGACAATGTTCAAGTTTCGCAAACATTTGGCAGAGCTGCTGAAACTCCGTGATCAACATGGAGCTCCACACAGAAGACACAAGGAGCAGAATCCGCAGGATTTTCATTAGACAGAACTCTGTCACACTGTCACCAACCACTGTGCAAAGCACAAAATACAAGCCCGAGACACAGAGGGACAGCAATTCACTTTAATCGGGGAATCAGATCATTATTTAAAGGGAAATGCATCTACAGATCCGGGAAATGGAAATCCGACACCTTTTAGAAGACAGTCAAACACAAAATGGAAATATTAAATTCACACCCTGTAAGATTGTTTGAACCAGCTTGTTGATGTCACATTTGGTGCTTACCTTTCATTCCCGTCACAAGCTGGATACAGCCCGGACACGATATCTGTCCCCATGCGGAGATGTACAGGACACACCGGAACAGACCAGCAGTGTGACTGTTCCATGTATGGATCCAGGTTTCCATAGCATGGGTACAAGAAGCATCAGATAACATTGCAGTTATGGAAGGATATGATATGGGACTGAGGAAGGGGAGATTGTGTCGGGTGGGTGTTTTCATGCTCTGTATGAATTTAAACAAAGAGCCATGTTGTGAAAAGAATGGAGATTGGGGGGATGAGACCAACAAATCATGGAGAGATTGTTCCGTGACTAACCTGACGATTTTCCAGATCAACTGGTGACATAACTCAGTTAGCAAACGGATGACGGATCAATCGGATTTGGTGAGAGTTGAGATGTGGACAACAGAGTTTGGGGAGTGCTTTGATTTAGCAGTTTTGTAAATGGGAGGCTGGTCAGCAGAAGAATGGAATAGTTGTGTCTGGAATTCGGAACGACAGGTGGAGGAGCCAGGGGATGATATTCCAGATGTGACATAACATGATTAATGATGGAGAGGATATGGGCCAGATATCAGCTCAGGGTGAAAGGATTGACAAAGGTTGCAATCAGTTTAGAATTGTCTCGGGAGCAGGAATGGTGTCAGTGGATAGGGGAGAGAGAATGGGAGAAGAAATGAAGTCAATTTGTTCCCAATACTGAAACAATAACGAAAATAATACATTGTTACATGGATTACAAATACTTTCGCTGATACAGAGGCTTACCCGATGGGGCAATCGGACCAATTCAGATACTCTGAACTATCAAAACCTCTGAAGCAGTTTTCACTGTTGTGCAGGGTTCATTAATTTTTATAGAGACACAGCAGCAACGATAACAACCGTAGCAGTGCAGAGTAAATGACAAGATCAGGAATAAAGTTACATAGGGTTTATTGAATTAAATGTTGGATTGGAAACTTACCAGGGACACCAATCAGTGCCAGGATCGGATAGTAAAATCCTTGAATAAACCAGAGTACATATTTGAGCCGCCATGGTAATAATAACCTATAAAATCCATCCCGTGACATGAAGTAAAGACCCTGGGCAAAAGTACCATTTACACTTAAAGCCAAAGGTGGGAGGGCTGGTGGTGGGGGTAACATTTGCCGATGCATCGTTCCTAGATTCTGATCCATTGTTGGAACATTTCCGTCCGTTGTTCTCAGATTCTGGTCCATTGATGTAGCATTCCCGTCCATTGTTCTCAGATTCGGATCCAGTGTTGGAACATTCCCATCCATTGTTCCCAGATTCTGCTCTCTCCACCCCTCTCTGCCGCTAATGACCTCTGTTAGTGTCGTAGTTGACGTTCCCGTTGACTATGGAACAACACACTGAACGGAATCCACTATTAATAGAAGAGGGAAAACCTCCAGTGGCACTGGCTGGATCCATGGAGACTGACATTACTCACAGTCGCTGCACAAACAGCTTCAGTTAACCCCGTTCTATCCAACACTTTGTATACAACAACATACAACATTTCCCTGGTCTGTATGAGATCGTGAGGGTCAGGGAGAGATGGAAAGGTGGAAATAATCGAGGGCCCACCACAATATTTCAATCTTCATTGGATATGGGAATTATCCCTGAGTTATCATAGTTGTGGGTTTCAGATTAGGCTACCATTCGTCAGGAATGTTCAATGCAGGATTGAGGGTGTTGTACCTAAATGCGTGCAGTGTACTGAACAAGGTAAATGAGCTTATTGTGCACATTGAAATTGGCCGTTGCAATGTTGTTGGCATCACAGAGCATGGCTGCAAGTGGATCAGATCTGACATCTGAATATCCAAGGGTATGTTTCCATCGGAAGGAAAAAAAAAACAGATGGGAAAAGGGGCGGGTTTGCATTGCGAGGAATGAAATTAAATGGATAGCAAGAAGAGGTACAGGATCAGAAGGTGTAGAATCTCTGTCGGTGGACTTGAGGAATCGGAAGGGGAAGCGCACCCTGATAGGTGTTGTTTACAGGCCCCCTAAAAGTCGCCAGGATGTGTGGCAAAAACTAAATCCGGAGCCGGAAAAGACACATGCAAATGAATTATTGGAATAATCATGGGGGAACCTCAGTATTTAGGTGGCCGAGGAAAATCAGGCAGGAAATGGATAACAAGAAAATGAATTTGCGGAATGGCTAAGATATGGTTTTGGAGGAGCTTGTAAAAGAACAGGCGGTTATGTATTTGGCGATGAGTAACCATAGAAACGGTAGAAACCCTACGGTGCAGATGGAGGCCATTCGGCCCATCAAGTCTGCACCAACCACAATCCCACCCAGGCCCATCCCCGTAACCCTACATATTTACCGGCTAATCCCTCTAACCCACACGTCTCAAGACACAAAGGGGCAATCTTAGCATGGCCAATCAATCTCACCTGCACAATTTTGGACTGTGGGAGGAGACCGGAGCACTTGGAAGAAACTCACGCAGACACGAGGAGAATGTGCAAACTCCACACAGACAGCGACCCAAGCCGCGAATCGAACCCAGGTCCCTGGAGCTGTGAAGCAGTAGTGCTAACCACTGTGCTACCGTGCCGCCCATTATTGAGTAATGAAGGAGGATTGATTAGGGAACACCTGGACCTTGGGTCCGACCTGTAGGTTAGGGTAAGGGTTAGTCTAAAGGATAGGGCTAGGGCTAGGGTTAGGATTTTGTTAGGGTCAGCGTCAAGGTGAGGGTCAGGCTCAGGATCAGGGTTAAGGTTAGGGTTAGGGTTAGGGTTAGGTTTAGGGTTAGGTTTATGTCTCTGGGCAGCTGGGGAGACTCCCCTTCAACACTGGTCCCATATTAGGGTTCACAGAGTCAATCGACTGCCACGTTACATGCTCACGCCAGCATTCTTGTCCTCCTCACATTTTATGCCATATTTTTAAACCATTTATGGTGTTGTTACATGAAGATTTAGTTTGGGCAGGTGAGGGTGTGAGTTGGGGTGAGATGTAGGTGTTAGGGAGACTGTTAGGATTAGATGTTAGGGTTAGGTGATAGAGTTCGGGTTAGGATTTAGGATTAGCATTCGGTGTTATGGTTACATTTGTGGTTAGGGTTAGTGTTACGTGTTAGGGTTAGGATGAGGAGTTGATGTTAGGGTGAGTGTTAGGGCTGGGGCTAGGGCTAGGGCTCTATGTTAGGGTTCTGGGTTATGTTAGGGTTAGACTTTGGGTTAGAGTTTGGGTTGTGGTCTGGTAGAGCTTTTCGGATTAGGACTGGGGTTTGGCTGTGTTTTGGTGTTGGTAATGTAGCTTTGTTAGGTCAATTGTCCGAATGTACAGCTAATATCTGCACACTTTCCTGTTAGGCCTCAGTCTTTATTGGTTAATATTGATCCTTCTGGCAGGCTCTTAATTCCAATGGAGCACAATGTTTCACTTCTTACACCATTTAATAGTTTCCAGCGTGCTTCATTATCATAGAAATCATAGAAACCCTACAGTGCAGAAACAGGCCATTCGGCCCATCAAGTCTGCACCGACCACAATCCCACCCAGGTCCTACCCCCATATCCCTACACATTTACCTGCACATCTAACCTCTAACCTACACATCTCAGGACACAAAGGGGCAATTTTAGCATGGCCAATCAACCTAACCCGCACATCTTTGGACTGTGGGAGGAAACCGGAGCACCCAGAGGAAACCCACGCAGACACGTGGAGAATGTGCAAACTTCACACAGACAGTGACCCAAACCGGGAATCGAACCTACGTCCCATGAGCTGTGAAGCAGCAGTGCTAACCAGTGTGCACTGATGCACTTATTTTGTACAAGTATGTTTCTGGACCGGAATTACCTGTGAGAATAGATTGGATTTACATCCATTTTAAAATTGCAATAAATTCTGGGAATTGTATTTGTGATTGAATTAACAAGTAGTTCTTTGATTAAAAAAGGACTAGGGCATAAGAAATGAAGTGATAGGGTACAGTAGTAAGTTAAGATTATGCATTAGTGTTAATTATTAATGAAAACAGATGGAATATAGAACACACAACGAAGCACACTTTATGGAACTTTAATGCAAATTATTAAATTGTATATTTTTCTCATTAGACAACCAGCTAAAAAGGAAGCCACCCGAGGGTATAATATATTGCTCTCAATTTTCTAGCCATTCTTTTCTCAGGGATGGTCCCTTTGTGCGATATACTTATTTTTGCCGAATTAAAAAACAACTGAGTAAAAAGTAAAACAGATAAATGATTTACTGGCAATGCGCTCAAAATAATTTTTTTGAGCTCAAAGGTTTTTGAATGTGATTCAAAACCATTGCCGACATATCACACGTTTCACGAATTACATCGCTCATCAGGGGAAAATACATTAAAAAGAAACTAAATCACAACTACAAGGAGCACAATTGTTTTTCTCAGTCCAAATCGATCAGTTTTTCCCATTCGTTCAGGATGAAGAACCATTTGAAGGATCCCTCAAAAAATGGAGCGAGACAGAGTAGCTGCGTGAAGTGCTTCTCTGGAATCTTCAAGCTCCAAATGTCGCTGATGCAGCTGTCAAAACAAACTCTCCTGATTAACTGATAGCAATACAGCATGTTTTGCTTATGCTAATTTGTTCACATTTAAAAGTGATGCTTCTGTGGCATTAATAGATCTGTCTTCGCAAACATTTTTGGAATGGTAAACTGTGAAGGAATTAACTTCAAAAAATTAATTCAAATCAACTGACTTACTGGTTATGAAGAAATAATCGTAATGTAAGTCAATGGGAGACGCAAACTTGGAACAAGGACTCAAGTTTAACATAAGGACTAATGTTAGCATTACGATTAAGGGTAGAACTAAATGTGGCAGTTAAACATTTGTAAGTCAGGAAATGGGATTAGGGAAAATATTCACAATTTTCTTGGTTTAATGGCAATGTTTTTGATTTGATTTGATTTATTATTGTCACATGTATGAGCATACAGTGAAAAGTATTGTTTCTTGTTCGCGATACAGACCAAACCTGCCGTTCATAGAGAAGGAAAGGAGAGAGTGCACAATGTATTGTTACATTCATAGCTTGGGTGTAGATCAACTTAATGCAAGACAAGTCCATTCAAAAGTTTGAGAGCAGCAGAGAATAAGCTGTTCTTGAGTCGGTTGGTCCTGAAGGAAGAAGGTGGAAGTGAGAATGTATGGGGTGCGTGGGGTCCATCATTATTATGGCTGCTTTTCCGAGGCTGTGGGAAGTTTAAACAGAGTCAATACTTGGGAGGCTGGAGATGGATTGCACTCACGAACCTTTGTAGATCCTAGTTTGAACAAGTAAATTCTTCACGTGTCACTCGTAGGTTCGGTTTAAGGGATTGGGCAGCTCGGGAGACTCCCCTTGAACACTGGTCACATACTAGGGTTCACAGAGCCAAGTGACTGACACTTTTTTTGGCTCAGTATTCTGGTCCTCCTGGAATTTTATGCCATATTTTTAAACATTTAATGGTGTTGTTAAATGAAGATGTGGTTTGGGCAGCAAGTTAGGGTGAGGGCTAGGTGTTAGGGATAGTGTTAGGATTAGCTGTTAGGGTTATGTGTTCGAGGTATCGTTCGGATTTAGGGTTAGTTTTAGGATTAGGGTTAAGTGGTTGGTTCAGGATCACGTATCAAGGTGAGGGTTTTAAATCTCTCTTTAATATAGGGCACTGTTTGAAATGTCTTTTTATTGTCGTATACGGTTCAAAGTCACTGTTTAGTGCAGATCTCTGTTTAGAATCTCTGTTTTAGTAAAGGATTGTTGAAAATCTTTGTTTTAGTGTAGGGCAGTGTTTAAGATATCTGTTCAGTCTAGGGCACTGTTTAAAATCTCTGTTTAGTGTAGGAAACTGTTTTAAATCTCCCTTTAGTGTAGGGCACTGCTTAGAATCTTTGTTTAGTGTAGAAAACAGTATAAAATATTTGTTTTATTGTGGACTCTGTTTAAAATCTCTTTTTAGTGTAGGGCACTGCTTAAAAACTTTGTTTCGTGTAGGGTACTGTATAAAATATTTGTTTTAGAGTAGACCACTGTTTAAATTATCTGTTTAGTGTAGGACAATGTTTAAAACCTCTGTTTAGTTTAGGGCACTGTTTAAAGTCTTTGCTTTAGTGTAGGACACTATATTTAAAAACTCTGTTTAATGCAGATCACTGTTTGAAATTTATTATTTTTTTTCTGTCGGGCACTTTTTGAGATCCGTTTTTTTTGTAGGTCTTTTTTTAAGATCTGTTTTCGTGCAGGACACTGTTTAAAATCTCTGTTCAGGATAAGGCACTGTTTACAATCTTTACTTTAATGTAGAGCACTATTATAAAATCTCTGTTTAGTTTAGGAAGATGTTTAAAATCACTGTTGTAGTGCAGGATACTGTTTTAAAAACTGTGTACAGTAAACACTGTACTGTTTAACATCTCTGTTAGTGCAGAACACTTCAAATTATTTGTTTTTGTGTCGGACACAGTTTAAAATTTCTTTTTTATTGTCGAGCACTATTTGAAAACTCTGTTTCGTCTACAAAGCTGTTGAAACGCTCGCTTTTAGTGTAGGCTGCTGTTTCAAATCTCTGTTTATTATAGAACACTATAAAATCTCTGTTTAAGTGGAACACATTATTTAAGTTCAGTGTCGAACAATGTTTAAAACCTGTGCTTAGAGTTGGTTGTTGTTTAAAATCGCTAGTTAAAATAGGGCACTGTTTAAAATCTCTGTTTCAGTGCAGTGTACTGTGTTAACATTTCTGTTTAGTGTAGGGCACTGTTTGAAATCTCTGATTAGTGTAGAACAACTTTTAAAATCTATGTTTCTTTTGGGATTGTTCAAAATCTTTCTTTTATCTCGGGCGCTGTTCAAAATCTCTCTTTAGTGTAGGACACCGCTTAAAATCTGTTTTAGAGGAGGGCACTGTTTAAAATCACTGTTTAGCGTAGAACAGGGTTTAAAATATCCGTATTAATGTCGGACTGTTTCGAATCTCTTTTTATTGTAGAACACTGTGTAAAATCTCCCATGAGCGTAGAGAGCTGTTTAAAATCTCTGTTTAGTTTAGAACACTGTTTAAAATCTGTGTTGTTCAGTAGAGTGCTGTTTAAAATCTCTGTTCAGTGTAGTACACTGTTCAAAATGTTTGTTTTAGCGTTGGGCACTGTTTATAATCTCTGTTTTAGTTTCGGACACTTTTAAAGATCCGTTTGTGCAGATCATTGTTTAATATCTCTGTTTTCGTGTCGGACACTGTTTAAAATCTCTGTTTAGGATAGGGCACCCCAACCCCAAGCCTAACCCCAACCCTTTTTTAAAGAGTTTTAAAGGAGATTTTCAACAGTGCCGTGAATTAAACAGAGATTTTAAACACTGTCCTACACTAAAGAGAGATTTCAAAAAGTGTCCGACACTAAACACAGATTTTAGTGTCACAGTAAACACTGTACAAAGAGCTTGGAAGGAAGTTAAAAAGCAGGACGCCAAGGGTATTAATCTCAGGATTGCTACCTGAACCACGTGCCAGTGAGGGTAGGAGTAGGATGCTTGGGCGGATGAATACGTGGCAGAGGAACTGGTGCAGGGGGCAATGTTTCCCATTCTTGGATCATTGCGACCTCTTCTGGGGCAGGTGGGACCTGTACAAGAGAGACGGGTTACAGCTAAACTACAAGGGGAACAATATACTTGCAGGGAGGTTTGCTAGTGTTATTGGGGAGCGTTGAGACTAGATTTGCAGGGGGATGGGAACCAGGGTGCCAGAACAGATAGTGGAGCAGGGTAAAAAGAAAAGTTAGTTCAAGCAAAATCACAAATGGAAGGGTTGAGTGTGGTGGAAATAACCTTTTGAGGTATGTCTATTTCAATGCCAGGAGTATTGTGGGGAAGGCAGGTGAGCTGAAGGCGTGGATAGACACATGGAAATATGACATTATAGCCATTAGTGAAATTTGGCTGCAGGAGGGGCAGGACTGGCAGCTCAATGTTCCAGGGTTCCAATGTTTCAGGAAGGATAGAGGCAAGGGATAAAAGGTCGGGGGGGGGGGGGCATTGTTGGTCAGGGAAAATGTTACAGCGGTACTCAGGCAGGATAGATTAGGGAGCTTGTCTACAGAGGCCCTATGGGTGGAGCTGAGAAACAAGAAAGGTATGACCACATTAATGGGATTGTATTATAGACCACCCAATAGTCAGCGAGAATTGGAATAGCAAATCAGCAGAGAGATAACTGATGAAGTCTGGAATGGGTTAATGAACTCTGTCACACTGAAGCATTAAGACCCGAACTCTGTGATTTTGTTGAGAACACTGCAGAGTTCATGTTTTCGTCAGAGTTCGGTGTTTTTCATGTCTGTACCAGATAAGAGGCACAGCTATTCTTGCTGTCTCCACTTGTTATTCAGAAATGCGATTAATCCAGCTCGAAATAAGCTAAACAGTCTCCATTTTCATGTACCTTTGTTTAATACGATGGAATTGACATGTATGCCTTCTGTGATCGTATAACCATCGATTCATATTTATATATATGTATATATATATATATATATATATATATATGTATATATATATATATATATATATATTCATCATACGTTATTCATCTTATCCTGATATAAAGTATTATACAAAATTGTATGTATATCAGTTAACTTGTTTGTGCAAAACCTGTGATGTTTCATGACTATAAATGACGAACGATCTTGGCCTCAGAGGTTCAACAAACGACGCAGAGGAAGATACTGCTGATGCAACAAAAAAACTCACCATGAACGATAACAGACATCTCAGAGAATTGCAATGTAATGGGGGCGGTGCCCGGGACATATATAAACTCTGTTCTTACTTGTGTTCGAAGAGAAGGTTGGGGGTCCACTGTTAGAAAACTCTCTTCACCCACAATTGTGAAAATAAACCTGCACTTTTATCCACTAATAGTGTCAGAGGTTTTTTTTTTTTTACCTACAACAGCTGACAACTGCAAGGAACACAAAGTTGTGATAGTAGGGGATTTTAATTTTCCACATATAGATTGGGACTCGCACACTGTCAAAGGTTTAGACGGGGTAGAGTTTGTAAAATGTGTTCAGGAGAATTTTCTACATCAGTATATAGAGGTGCCAACTGGAGAGGATGCGATATTGGATCTCCTATTAGGAAATCAGTTAGGGCAGATGATGGATGCGAGTGTGAGGGAACACTTCAGATCCAGTGATCATAATGCAATTAGTTTAATCCTGATCATGGATAAGGATAGATCTGGTCCTCGGGTTGAAGTTCTGAACTGGAAAAAGGCCAAATTTGATTAAATGAGGAGGGATCTGGGAAGTGTGGATTGGCACAGGCTGTACTCTGGTAAGGATGTAAATGGAAAGTGGGAGGCCTTCAAAGGAGAAATTTTGAGAGTGCAGGGTTTGTATGTTCCTGTCAGGATTAAAGGCAAAGTAAATAGGAATAAGGAACATTGGTTCTCGAGGGAGTTTGGAACACTGATTAAGAGGAAGAGAGAGTTGTATGAAATGAAAAGGCAGCAAGGAACAGATCAGATCCTCGAGGAGCATATAAAGTGCAAGAAGCTACTTAAGAGGGAAAGCAGGAGGACTAACAGAAGACATGAGGTTGCTTTGGCAGACAGAGTGAAGGAAAATCCAAAGAGCGTCTATATGTATGTTCGGAGCAAAAGGGTAGGGAGGGATAAAATTGGCCCTCTTGAAGGCCAGAGTCGTAGACTGTGTATGGAACCAAAAGAAATGGGGGAGATACTAAATCATTTTTTTTTGCATCCGTATTTATTGAGGAAACGGGCATGGAGTCTATGGAAATAGGGCAAACAGGTCGGGAGGTCATGGAACATTTACAGATTAAAGGGGAGGAGGCGCTTGCTGTCTTGACGAAAATCAGAGTGGATAAATCCCCAGGACCGGACAGGGTATTCCCAGGGACCTTGAAGGAAGCTTGTTTTGAATTTACAGGGGCCCTGGCAGACATATTTAAAATATCAGTATTCACGGAGGAATGCCGGATGATTGGAGGGTGGCTCATGTTGCTCCGTTGTTTAAAAAAAGGTTCCAAAAGAAATCTGGGAAATTATAGGCCAGTAGGTTTGACGTCGGTGCTGGACAAGTTATTGGAAGGTGTGATAAGGGATAGGACCTACAAATATTTGGATAGACAGGGACTTATTAGGGTTAGTCACATGGCTTTGTGCGTGGTAGGTCATATTTGACCAATCTATCAGAGTTTTTCGAGGAGGTTACCAGGAAAGTGGATGAAGGGAAGGCGGTGTATTGGAGGTGTAGTGGACAGTGAGGAAGGTTTTCAAAGGTTGCAGAGGGATTTGGACAAAGTAGAAAAATGGGCTCAAAAATGGCAAATGGAATTTAACGCTGACAAGTTTGAGATATTGCACTTTAGAAGGACAAACCAACATAGAAGGTACAGGGTAAATGGTAGGACTCTGAAGAGTGCAGTTGAACAGAGGGATCTGGGAATACAGGTACAGAAATACCTAAAAGTGACGCCACAGGTGGATAGGATCGTAAAGAGTTCATTTGGTACATTCACCTTTATAAATCGGAGTATCGTGTATAAAGGTTGGAGTGTTATGGTAAGGTTATATAAGGCATTGGTGAGGCCGAATCTAGAGTATTGTGTACAGTTTTGATCACCTAGTTACAGGTAGGATGTAAATAAGGTTGAAAGAGTGCAGAGAAGGTTCACAAGGATGTTGCCGGGACTTGAGAAGCTGAGTTACAGAGTCAGATTGAATAGGTTGTGTCTTTATTCCCTGGAGCGTAGAGGAATGAAGGGAGATTTTATAAGGTTATATAAGATTTTGATGCTTATAGATAGAATGAATGCAAGTAGGCTTTTTCCACTGAGGGTCGGGGAGAAAAAATGAAAAACAGAGGGCATGGGTAAAGTTTGAAAGGAGAAAAGTTTAAAGGAAATATTAGAGGGCGCTTCTTCACACAGAGAGTGGTGGGAGTGTGGAATGAGCTGCCGGAGAAAGTGGTAAATGCTTTTAACATTTCACATTTAAGAAACACTTGGACGGGTTCATGGATGAGATGGGTGTGGAGGGATATGGTCCAAGTGCAGGTCAGTGGGACTAGGCAAAAAATGGATCGGCACAGACATGAAGGGCCAAAAGGCCTGTTTCTGAGCTGTAATTTTCTACGGTTCTATGGTTCTATTTTAAACAATGCCCGACACTAAACAGAGATTTTTAACATTGACCTCCACTAAGCAAGGATTTTGAACAGTGTACTACACCAAACAGAGATTAGAAACAGTTTTCTACACGAAACGGAGATATTAAGCAGTGCCCGACACTAAACATAAATTTTAAACAGTGACCCACACTGCACAGAGATTGTAAACAGTGCCCAACACTAAACAGAGATGTTAAAACGTTTCCTACACTAAGCAGTGTCCTGCACCAAACAGAGATTTGAAGCAGTGCCCGACACTAAACAGAGGTTTTAAACATTGACCGACACTGAGCAGAGATTTTAAGGCATGCCACCCAATCCAGGTGTTGTCGGTAAAAAAAACCTCTGACACTATTAGTGGTTCAAACTGCAGTGTTTATTTTCACAATTGTGGGAGAAGTGAGGTTCCTAACAGTGGACCCAGGCCTTCTCATCGAACACAAGCAAGAACAGAGTTTATATATGTCCCGGGCCCCGCCCTCATTACATTGCAATTCTCTAAGATGTCTGTCATTGTTCATGGTGAGATTCTTGTTTATATTAGCAGTATCTTCCTCTGCGTAGTTTGTTCGATCTCCAAGGCCACGATTGTTCATCATTTATATCCTTGAAACAAGATCACAGGTTTGGCACAAACAAGTGAACTAATCTACATACAGGTTTGTCTAATACTTTATATGAGGATAAGATGAATAACGTATGATGAATATACTTATTAACATATGAATCTATGGTTATACAAAGACAGAAGGCAGACATGTCAACTCCATCGTGTTAAACAAAGGTACATAAAAATGGAGACTGTTTAGCTTATTTCGAGCTGGGATAATCGCATTTCTTGATAACAAATGGAGACAGAGGAATAGCTGTTTCTTTTATCTGGCACAGACATGAAAAACACCGAACTCTGACAAAAACATGGACTCTGCAGTGTTCTCAACAAAATCACAGAGTTTGGGTATTAATGCTTAAGTGTGACAAATTTCATTAACCCATGCCCGACTGCACAGGCAACATCCTTGTAAATCTCCTCTGCACCATTTCTATGGTTTCTACAACCTTTCTGTACTGAGGCGACCAGAACTGGGCACAGTACTCCTGGTGTGGTCTGACAAGGGTCCTATACAGCTGCAGCATTATCTCCCGATTCCGAAACTAAATTCCACCATTGATGAAGGCCAGTATTCCATACGCCTTCTTAACCACAGCCTCTACCTGCGACGCTGCTTTGAGCGTCATATGAACCCGGACCGCAAGATCCCTCTGTTCTTCCACACTGCCAAGCGTCTTACCCTCAATATTATATTCTTCCATCCTATTCGTCTTTTAAAAATGACCCACCACACACTTATCTGGGTTGAAGTCCACCTGCCACTTCCCCACCCAGTCTTGCATCTTATCTATGTTTCGTTGCAACTGCTGACATCCCTCTACACTATCCACAACCCCACCAACCTTTAGAACATAGAACATAGAACATTACAGCGCAGAACAGGCCCTTCGGCCCACGATGTTGCACCGACCAGTTAAAAAAAAAAAAAAACTGTGACCCTCCAACCTAAACCAATTTCTTTTCGTCCATGAACCTATCTACGGATCTCTTAAACGCCCCCAAACTAGGCGCATTTACTACTGATGCTGGCAGGGCATTCCAATCCCTCACCACCCTCTGGGTAAAGAACCTACCCCTGACATCGGTTCTATAACTACCCCCCCTCAATTTAAAGCCATGCCCCCTCGTGCTGGATTTCTCCATCAGAGGAAAAAGGCTATCACTATCCACCCTATCTAAACCTCTAATCATCTTATATGTTTCAATAAGATCCCCTCTTAGCCGCCGCCTTTCCAGCGAAAACAATCCCAAATCCCTCAGCCTCTCCTCATAGGATCTCCCCTCCATACCAGGCAACATCCTGGTAAACCTCCTCTGCACCCTCTCCAAAGCCTCCACATCCTTCCTGTAATGTGGGGACCAGAACTGCACACAGTACTCCAAGTGCGGCCGCACCAGAGTTGTGTACAGTTGCAACATAACGCTACGACTCCTAAATTCAATCCCCCTACCAATAAACGCCAAGACACCATATGCCTTCTTAACAACCTTATCTACTTGATTCCCAACTTTCAGGGATCTATGCACACATACACCTAGATCCCTCTGCTCCTCCACACTATTCAAAGTCCTCCCGTTAGCCCTATACTCAACACATCTGTTATTCCTACCAAAGTGAATTACCTCACACTTCTCCGCATTAAACTCCATCCGCCACCTCTCGGCCCAACTTTGCAACCTGTCTAAGTCTTCCTGCAAACTACGACACCCTTCCTCACTGTCTACCACACCACCGACTTTGGTGTCATCAGCAAATTTGCTAATCCACCCAACTATACCCTCATCCAGATCATTAATAAATATTACAAACAGCAGTGGCCCCAAAACAGATCCCTGAGGTACTCCACTTGTAACCGCACTCCATGATGAATATTTACTATCAACCACCACCCTCTGTTTCCTATCCGCTAGCCAATTCCTGATCCAATTTCCTAGATCACCCCCAATCCCATACATCTGCATTTTCTGCAGAAGCCTACCATGGTGAACCTTATCAAACGCCTTACTAAAATCCATATATACCACGTCCACTGCCTTGCCCCCATCCACCTCCTTGGTCACTTTCTCAAAAAACTCAATAAGGTTAG
Organism: Mustelus asterias; assembly: GCF_964213995.1. NCBI lineage: Eukaryota > Metazoa > Chordata > Chondrichthyes > Carcharhiniformes > Triakidae > Mustelus > Mustelus asterias. The sequence continues at coordinate 3,654 of NW_027591429.1, read as the reverse complement.
TAAGGCACGACCTACCTGCCACAAAACCATGCTGACTATCACCTATCAATTCATTACTCTCCAAATAACTATAAATCCTATCCCTTATAATTTTTTCCAACATCTTGCCGACAACAGAAGTGAGACTCACCGGTCTATAATTCCCGGGGAAGTCTCTGTTCCCCTTCTTAAACAATGGGACAACATTCGCTAACCTCCAATCTTCTGGTACTATACCAGAGGCCAACGACGACCTGAAGATCAGAGCCAGAGGCTCTGCAATCACTTCTCTTGCCTCCCAGAGAATCCTTGGATAAATCCCATCCGGACCTGGGGATTTATCTATTTTCAGACCCTCCAGAATATCCTGCACATCCTCCTTATCAACTGAAATACTGTCTATTCTACTCCCTTGCAACCCAGTGTCCTCCTCAGCTATATTCATGTCCCCTTGCGTGAACACCGAAGAGAAATATTGGTTCAATGCTTCACCAATCTCCTCCGGTTCCACACTTAACTTCCCTCTGCTATCTATAACTGGCCCTAAACTTGCCCTAACCAACCTTCTGTTCTTGACATACCTATAGAACGCCTTAGGATTCTCTTTAACCCTATCCGCCAAAGTCTTCTCATGTCCCCTTTTAGCCCTTCTAAGCTCGCTCTTCAACTCCCTCTTAGCCAATCTAAAGCTTTCTAGTGCACTACCCGAGTGCTCACGTCTCATCCGAACATAAGCCTCCTTTTTCTTTTTAACCAACAAAGAAACTTTTTTGGTGCACCACGGTTCCCTAGCCCTACCAATTCCTCCTTGCCTGACAGGGACATACCTATCACAGACTCGCAGTAGCTGCTCCTTGAAAAAACTCCACATGTCGGACGTTCCCAGTCCCTGTAATCTCCTAGTCCAACCTATGTTTCCTAATTCTCTCCTTATAGCCTCATAATTACCCTTCCCCCAGCTAAAACCACTGGCCCGAGGTTCATGCCTATCCCTTTCCATCACTAAGGTGAACGTAACCGAATTGTGGTCACTATCACCAAAATGCACACCAACTTCCAAGTCTAGCACCTGGTCTGGCTCATTTCCCAGCACCAGATCCAATATAGCCTCACCTCTAGTTGGCCTGTCTACATACTGAGTCAAAAAACCTTCCTGCACGCTTTGAACAAAAACTGACCCCTCTAACGAGCTAGAGCTATAACAATTCCAGTCAATATTAGTCAAGTTAAAATCCCCCATAACAATTGCCCTATTACTTTCACTCCTAAGCAGGATTGACTCCGCAATCCTTTCCTCAACCTCTCTAGAACTTTTAGGAGGTCTATAAAAGACTCCCAACAGGGTGACCTCTCCTCTCCTATTTCTAATCTCCGCCCATACTACCTCAACAGATAAGTCCTCATCAAACCTCCTCTCTGACACTGTGATACAATCTCTGACCAATAATGCTACCCCTCCCCCTCTTCTACCTCCTTCCCTACTTCGACTAAAACATTTGAACCCCGGGACCTGCAGCATCCATTCCTGCCCCTGCTCTATCCATGTCTCTGAAATAGCCACAACATCGAAGTCCCAGGTACTGATCCACGCTGCAAGTTCACCCACTTTATTGCGAATACTCCTGGCATTGAAGTATACACATTTCAAACCCTGCTCCACCCCAGCTCTGCAATGCCGTGCATTGCAGTCCCCATCCATGCATCCCTCACTTTCAGCCCCACTACTCAGGATCCCTCCCCCCCCCGAATCAGTTTAAACCTCCCTGCATGGCCTTAGCAAATTTACCCCGCAGGATATTGGTCCCCTTCTGATTAAGGTGTAGACCATCCTTCTCATAGAGGTCACACCTTCCCCAGTACGAGCCCCAATTGCTTAAGTACCTGAACCCCTCCCTCCTGCACCATCCCCTCAGCCATGAATTCAAACCTTCCCTCTCCCTATTCCTCTCTAAACTATCCCGTGGTACAGGCAAGAGTCCAGAGATAACCACTCTGTCAGACTTGGCCTTTAGTTTCCACCCCAACTCCATAAATCCCTGCCTAATATCCCCTTCCCCTATCCTCCCTATGTCGTGTGTCCCCACATGTACAATAACTTGTGGTTTATCTCCCTCCCCCCTAAGAGTCCTGAATACCCTGTCAGACACATCCCGGACCCCAGCCCCTGGTAGGCAACACACCAACCCTGAGTCCCTACCTTTAGTTCCGACCCTCCTATCTGTCCCCTTAATTGTGGAGTCCCCAATCACAAGGCCCAGTCTTTTACAGCCCCTAACCACCTGAGCTTTCTCACTCGGCTCACCCCCAGAGATCTGCTCTCTATGCTCAGTTGATTCCTCCTCAACTGTAGCCTCCAGCACCGAAAACCTATTATGGAGGGGAACCGCCCCAGGGGATCCTTTGTGTCATCCTTCCACTTCCTGATCCAGGTCAATTATAAAAATCACAAAGAGCAAGTGTCCCAGAACAGATCCATGGGGCACTCCACTGATGACCGACATCCATGCTTAAAGGACCCATCCACAACTACTCTTTGCCTTCTGTGGGCAAGCCAGTTCTGAATCCACAAAGCAATGTCCCCTTGTATCCCATCCCCTTCACCTTCTCAATGAGCCTTGCATGGGGCACCTTATCAAACGCCTTGCTGAAATCCATATAAACTACATCTACCACTCTTCCCTCGTCTATGTGTCTAGTTACATCTTCAAAATATTCAATTAGTCTCGTAAGGCATGATCTGCCTGGGACAAAGCCGCGCTGGCTATTTCTGATCATACTATTCCTCTCCAGATGTTCATACATCCTGCCTCTCAGGATCTTCTCCATCAACGTACCTACCACTGAGGTTAGACTCACTGGTCTATAATTTCCCGGGTCATCTCTTCTCCCTTTCTTGAATAACGGAACCACTTCCGCAATCCTCCAATCCTCCAGAATCTCTCCCGTCTCCATTGATGACGCAGAGATCATCGCCAGAGGCTCAGCAATCTCTTCCCACGCCTCCCACAGTAACCTGGGGTACATCCCATCCAGTCCCGGCGAATTATCTAACTTGATGCTTTGCAAAAGTTCCAACACATACTCTTTCCTAATGCCCACATGCTTAATCATCTGAGTCCACTGCAAGTCTGCACTGCAACTACCAAGATCCTTTTCCACTGTGAATACTGAAGCAAAGTATTCATTGAGTACCTCTGCCATGTCTACCGGTTTTATACAGACTTTCCCACCGTCACATTTGATAGGTCCTACCCCTTCACATCTTTTCCTCTTGCTCGGAACATACTTGTAGAATTCCTTGGGGTTTTCCTTCATCCTGTCAGCCAAGGCCTCCACATGACCCATTCTTGCTCTTCTAATTTCCTTCTTAAGTTCCTTCCTACTAGTCGTATACTCTTCTAGATTTCTAACATTACCTCGCTCCCTGAATCTTTTGTAGCTTTTCTTTTCTTCTTGACAAAATTCGTTGCAGCGTTCCTGTAACCTACCGTAACTCCCCTTTCTCATTGGAACATTGCTGTGTAGAGGTCCAGACAAATTTTTGTTGAACGTTTGCCACATTTCTTCTGTCGATTTCCCTGAGAAAACCTCCTTCCAATTTATGCCTCTAATTTCCTGCCTAATAGCCTCATAATTGTCGTTACACCAAATAAAAACTTGCGGAGCTTGACTGAT
>NW_027591428.1:0-90056 GCF_964213995.1 Mustelus asterias | reverse complement strand
GAGGGAGTCCCTATTGCCATCCCTGGAGCAGCGTCACTCAATAATAACCTCAACTACAACTCTGCATTGATTCCTTTGTGAGTTTGAACATGCTGTTCTAATTTAATCAATTTTCACGCATCTTCTGACAACCATCCTAAACCGTGGCTATCAGGTCAGTTATCCTTCGTCCATCAAGAAGTCAAACAACTGAAGGATAAGATCAAAACTGACAAGCTTAAAATCCTGCCAGTTATTTGAATAATGAAAACCAATGGATGGTGTAAGTAAAGGGACCCAATTTAACTTCGACCTGCAGGGAAACTGAAGGTAGAAGTTGTAGTGTTGTATTCCCTGCTGGAATACAACACTACAAAGTGGACAGCACTGATACTCTTAATATGGGTCAGGACCACTTGCATCTGGGTTTCACCTCAAAAGGTAGGTTTGAATAAATAAGGTCCATTCAATCTGATCCTTCTAGTTCTTGGTGGCTGTCCTTTGCAGCCATCTGTGAAGTTTCAAATTAGTAACACTTGTTTAGGGGAAGTTGCTACCTCATAAAGTTTTTTTTCATTCGTTCATCGGATATGGGCATTGCTGGCTAGGCGAGCATTTGTTGTCCAGGCGAGCATTTGTTGTCCATCCCAGAAGGCATTTAAGAGTAAACCACACTGCTGTGGCTCTGGAGTCACATGTAGGCCAGACTGGGTAAGGACGGCAGATTTCCTTCCCTAAAGGACATTAGTGAACCAGATGGGGTTTTCCAACAATTGACAATGGTTTCATGGTCATCACTAGACTTTTTTTAATTCAAGATTTTTATTGAATTAAATTTTCACCATCTGCTGTGGTGGGATTTGAACCTGGGTCCCCAGATCATTACCCGGGTCTCTGGATTACTAGTCCAGTGATAATACCACTGCGCCACTGCCTCCCCTATAGGCCCCCCGCCTCCCCAGATGTATGTCATGTAAAAACAGAGGTGACATTGGTTGAAAATGCAGGCCTAGGTTGTGGGATGCTGCTCTCCATTTGGGGGCACCATAATACCCAAGATCGATCCTTCCCCCTCAATATCGCATAACTCTACTTATTTACCCTACGAACCGCCCGCACATCTTTAGAGTGTGGGAGGAAACCGGAGCACCCGGAGGAAACCCACGCAGACACAGGGAGAATGTGCAAACTCTGTTCGAGGGAAATGCTGTTCGAGGGAAAAGAAACACTGATATTGATATAGTGCCTTATCAATGTTTCTCAGAAAAGCCTCAAGTGTATTTCACATACAACATTTGACTTGTACAGTCGGCATGGTGCACAGTGGTTAGCACTGCTGCCTCACAGCGCCAGGGACCTGGGTTCAATTCCTGGCTTGGGTCACTGACTGTGTGGAGTCTGTACATTCTCCCCGTGTCTGTGTGGGTTTCCTCCGGGTGCTCCGGTTTCCTCCCACAGTCCAAAGGTGTGCGGGTTAGGTGGATTGGCCATGCTAAATTGCCCCTTAGTGTCAGGGGAACTAGCTAGGGTAAATGCATGGGGTTATGGGGATAGGGTCTGGGTGGGATGGTGGTCGGTGCAGACTCGATGGGCCGAATGGCCTTCTTCTACACTGTAGGATTCTATGACACAGTGCCTGACAGTGTAGACACACAGGGGCAGCAAGATCAGAAAGTCAGCACTAAGATGATTGACCTATCTTTTTTGTCATGTCTCAGGCTGACTCCTGTGGTTTGAGACGTCAGCTGAACACTTTTGCTATAATTTCAACTATCAGCGATGGCGGAAAGAGAGTGATATCATTCTAACGACCCCTTACACACGGCATTCAATTCTCCTCTTTGTGAAGGAATGGGAAGGGAAAATTGGCACGAGTCTGTAATAGACAGCCAATTCAACATCGTCCATTATTTGGAGCTATCACTCATGTACAGCTGCTTTACAACGGCGGGGGGTCTCCAGTGCAACAGTCGCCACTTGCTAAGACCAACAAAGATATCTCAAAATTTGTGGAATCTTTCATCCTTAATCATATTATCAAGAATGTGTTATTACCCCCACTTGCTTTGAAGAGTTTGCAGCACTTTCTGCTTGCTCCTTCATGGGTGAGCTACCTTCATACTGCGGCAGAGGGGCTGGGTAAAGAACGACAGGAACTTCAATGTTCACACCTGGAAAACCATAGAACATGTATGTCTGGGAAGAAATAAACACAAGAAAAATAAGACACATGGTTAGGAGATACAGTAATTATGGAGTGAACATCAAAACTAAACTTCATTTTGCAAACATTTAACAGAGTATAAGCTAAGATGGACATCTCTATGTTCACACTCCCCCGGGATTCTGCACCCTTCAACGCTTCCGAACAGAAAGACATCAGGGATCCACCTTACCCTGGCTCACTCCAATAGGTCACCTCCACTAGGGCTACAAGGTTCTGTGGCCAGGTGGCCAATGGCCTTAGCAATTAGGCCCAACATAAATTGGACATTTTAAATTACTACACCGCTAAACTGCTTTTACAAGCAAGACCTGATGGAATGCAGACTAGGTTACCACAGCTCAAAAGCCAACCAGGACCAGCCTAGGCCTGTCTTGTGGTACGGTAGGGCAGCACGGTGGCACAGTGGTTAGCACTGCTACCTCACAACACCAGGGACCTGGGCTCGATTCCCGGTTTGGGTCACTGTCTGTGTGTAGTTTGCACATTCTCCCTATGTCTGCGTGGGTTTCCTCCGGGTGCTCCGGTTTCCTCCCACACTCTAAAGATGTGTGGGCGGTTTGTAGGATAAATAAGTAGAATTATGCGGATTGGGCCTGGGTAGGATTGTGGTCAGTGCAGACTCAATGGGCCGAATGGCCTCCTTCTGTATTGTAGGATTCTATGATATTGAACAGAGGTGCTTGATCAATGGGGGAGTCATCATGACCCGAAACCCATCAAGAGGTATTCAGCTAAAAGAACAGAAAAAGACATTACATGTTTGTGCATTCCCCAGTTGCAGCCAAACTCCCTGCTATTAGCCATATCTCGGAAGGAGATATGTACACCTAGAATGACCTGACTTAACCTCATTAGGCGCTGTGACCCCTGCCCTGTTACCCCTCTGACTGAAACCCACATTCCAGAAGGACTCAAAGAGGGGGATAAAAATGGACATCTTAAGACAAACCCCAGCGAAGACTCAACCAGCCTACTGTGACTCATGACGGAAGAGGGTGTGCAAGATCCACTTTCGTACCAAGAAAGTCCTGAGTTCAGCTGCCACTGCCTTGGGAAAACAGCAGCATAGTCAGGGACCACACGCACCGCGGACATTCTCTCTTCCACCTTCTTCCGTCAGGAAAGATACAAAAGTCTGGCATCGCGTACTAACCGACTCAAGAACAGCTTCTTCCCTGCTGCCAGACTTTTGAATGGACCTACCTTATATTAAGCTGATCTTTCTCTACACCCCAGCTATGACTGTAACACTACATTCTGCACCCTCGTTTCCTTCTCCCCTATACGCTCTATGAATGGTACGTTTTGTCTGTATAGCAAACAAGAAACTATACTCTTCACTGTATCCCAATATATGTGACAATAATAAATCAAAGTAAAGTTTTAAAGTTAATTTATTAGTCACAAGTTGGCTTACATTAACAGTGCAATGAAGTTACTGTGAAAATTCCCTACTCGCCACACTCTAGCGCCTGTTCGGGTACACTGAGGGAGAATTTAGCATGGTCAATGCACCTAACCATCACATCTTTTGGACTGTGGGAGGAAACTGGAGCACCCGGAGGAAATCCATGCAGACACAGGGAAAACGTTCAAACTCTACACAGACAGTGATCCAAGCCGGGAATTGAACCCGGCCCCTGGCGCTGTGAGGCAGCAGAGCTAACCACCATGTCACCCATTCAAATCAAATCAATTCACGATTCGAGCTCCGTGAATTAAATCCAACAGCCCGATCAACTTCACTAGAATGGGTAGCGTATATGTCTTTTGCAGGCAGTCAGCCTAGTTTGGAGAAAAGTTAACTTAATTTGTCAAAGAATCATAAAATCCCTACAGTGCAAAAGGAGGTCATTCGGCCCATCAAGTCTGCACCGACCACAATCCCACCCAGACCCTATTCCCACAACCCCACTTATTTACCCTCCTAATCCCCCTGACACTAGGGTCAATTTATCCTAATCAACCTAACCCGCACATCACAGACAGTGACCTGAGACCGGAATTGAACCCGGGTCCCTGGCACTGTGAGGCAGCAGTGCTAACCACTGTGCCACTCAGGGACCTGTCTAAGAGTTGTATCTTTAACTTGCACGTGTTTTTAATAAAGCCAAGTTCGAACCACAGTCTGTCTCATAAAGTAAGAGCAACTGGATAAACGCGTTTTGAGTAATAAACTGGTCGAAGTGTCTGCACAGAATATTTCACAGGGAACAGTTCTTGTTTAAATCATGCCATTAAACAAAGGTCATGGTCCATGGATAAGTACTGGCCAGCAATGGTTCGTATCTAGATTTATCTTCTCTGTTGACAAAGAGGTTGTTTAATCATGGAAACAAAATTATACTGTTGTTAATTTACATCCATTTACCTTTAAAACTGCCAGCAGAGTCCCCAGTTGATCAGTTTGTGTCAAGTTAATTCTCCCTGCATTCAGAACGGAATGGATGCCCTTCAGTGCATTTTGCAACAACTGAAACAAGAATTACAACCAAATAATTTGTCCACTAAAGAACATGTAGGATTCAGAATCTTCACTTAGATACAAGAGGTGGAGTACAGTGATATGGTGAGTTGGAGCACTAACACGCAAAGTTTAAGTTTATTTATTAGTGTCACAAGTCGGCTTACATTCACACTGCGATGAAATTACTGTGCAAGTATCTCAGTCGCCATACTCCGGTGCCTGTTCGGGTACACTGAGGGAGAATTTCACATGGCCAATGCACCTAACCAGCACGTCTTTCGGACTGTGGGAGAAAACCGGAGCACCCGGAGGAAACCCATGCAGACACGGGGAGAACGTGCAGACTCCACACAGAATGTGACCCAATCCAGGAAGCGAACCCGGGTCCCTGACGCTATGAGGCAGCAGTGCTAACCACCGTGCCATCATACAGGTGCCAGGGCACTGGGAAACATATAGTCAGTTTCAACAGTGCTACATTTCAAATCTTAGCTACACTAAATGGGAAAGCCAAGCGTCACTCATTGAGTGTGAAAATGTGGAGCAAAAATCACCAAGCCATCAATCTCCAGGAAAAAAGCAAATTACTGCCAATACTGGAATCTGAAACCAAAAGAAAAAATACTGGAAAACCTCAGCAGGTCTGGCAGCATCTGTAAGGAGAGAAAAGAGCTGACGTTTCGAGTCCAAATGCCGTTTGGCCATTCACACCCTTTATTCTCTCTGTGGACAGCCATTAGCAGTCTTTTCTCCTGGTTTCTGTGGCTACGACTCATCTTTCAACTCCCTCACCCTGCAGTATAAATATCTCCCACTTTCTCTGCCTTTTAACTTTGACAAAGGGTCATCTGGACTCGAAACGTCAGCTCTTTTCTCCCCTTACAGATGCTGCCAGACCTGCTGAGACTTTCCAGCATTTTCTCTTTTGGTTTCAATCTCCAGGAAATGTCAGAGTCCCAAGGCCTGTGGATGGAAACAAACCTGTGAGGCAAATTCACAAAACAATTCCTGCTTACAAAGTCGCAGCAGAAGTCCTTTCAGGATCCCTTCAGTGGCTGGTTGGGTAGATGCATCGTATGGTGTAACACCGGTCAGTATAAACAGACTAAGGAGCGGCAACAAGAAAAGCCAGCTTTCCACCTCCTGATCGCTCTCCAATGGCCCCTCTTGGAACATGCACACATTGTGGTCATTGGACAAGGAAAGGATCAGGCTCACACAAGCTTTGATAACCATTACTCTTTTTCAGAAGTTAAAATGGCGGAAACCTGAGACTCCATTTTTAATCGCATTAAATTTCCTGATTGTGAACTGGACATTCAGATCACAAAGTTTGTGGAGAATGCTGGGGTTACTAAAAGCCCATCATCGACTCGGTTAAGTTTCCCTTTCTCTGCCCCTCTCCAGAAGAAACTGACTCTTTGCAGCTCCATTGGTGCCAGATACCTCCCAGTTTCTTCTGCCAAGTTGCTATTCTCTGTGGGAGACACTCACACGCTCGCTTTCTCTGGGCTTTCTCCACCTGTCTGCCTTCTTATATTCTAAGTATTAACCAACAATGCCTTTGATGGAGCTCCACCGAGCTGCCCTTCACAAGTGTTGCCAAAATTTGGCATGTGTGCAGAAGAGATTGATGGCAGGGTTGTCGCTGGATTCTTTCTCAGACTGAATTCTGCTCAACAGGTCAAGTGCACATTCATCAACCGTGAGGAACAGCTTAACCCAGTCCTGACTTGTAAGGTCTTGCTCGCTGCTCAAAAAAGTTACTTTTTCTGTCAACCCATGCAGCATAACTTTGTTTAATAACAAATTCTGTCGTTCGAATCCTTGTGCATATCAGCATCCACATGATACACTTTGAAACATTATCGGAGACTAGAGGCTTTTCATCACCTCACGGGCACTTCTCTCAATCTATGGGAACAGAAACATTGTGATCTGATTCAGAGTGAATACAAAGGAAGGGAGTTAACTGAGAAAAGTGCTGGCTGTTGTGGCAGCAATTGTGAGACACAGCAACGCCAGCTCAGGCTACCAGTCTCTGCCCAAGACCACAAGAAACTACAAAGGGTCGTGAACGAAGCCCAGTCCATCACGCAAACCAGCCTCCCATCCATTGACTCTGTCAACACTTCCCACTGCCTCGGAAAAGCAGCCAGCATAATCAAGGACCTCACACACCTCGGACATTCTCTCTTCCACCTTCTTCCATCGGGAAAAAGATACAAAGGTCTTGAGACCAAGTACCAACCGGTTCAAGAACAGCTGCCATCAGACTTTTGAATGGACCCACCTTATATTAAGCTGATCTTTCTCTACACCCTAGCTATGACTGTAACACTATAGTCTGCACCGTCTCCTTTCCTGCTGCTCTATGTACTCTATGAATGGTATGCTTTGTCTGTATAGCGTGCAAGAAACAATACTTTTCACTGTATCCCAATACATGTGATAATAATAAATCAAATCGAATCAAAGCGATTTGTCACACGGTGAGCTATCTTAGCAAAGCTATCGCAGTGAAGCAATGAGCAGAGGTCAAGCAACATCTGATAGAGGTCTATAAAATAATGAGGGGCACAGATTAGGTAGATAGTCAATATCTTTTCCCAAAGGTAGGGGAGTCTAAAACTAGAGGGCATAGGTTTAAGGTGAGAGGGGAGAGATACCGAAGGGTTCAGAGGGGCAATTTTTTCACACAGAGGGTGCTGAGTGTCTGGAACGAGCATCCAAAGGTAGTAGTAGAGGCGGGTACAATTTTGACATTTAAAAAGAATTTAGACAGTTACATGGGTAAGATGGGTATCGAGGGATATGGGCCAAACGCAGGCAATTGGGACTAGCTTAGTTGTTTAAACAAAAAGTGCGGAATGGACAAGTGCCGAAAGGCCTGTTTCCATGCTGTAAACCTCTATGACTCTAACATCCCCACTGGAACGTAGGTCCAGCCACCTACAAACAGTCAGCTACCTGGTGTCTCTCAGTGGCCTACGGGCAGGCTGTGGCACTAGGAGCACTGGAAGAAAGCAGGGTTCACAAATTATTTCTGTATTATTTTTGCAATGATGACAAGAGGCATCTTTTCTGCTGTGCTAATTGCCCGAGACTGGTAGCTGTAGAATACAATTCACAGCTAGCAACACCCTATGTTATAAAGCAGGCTGTCCCCAATTATGAATCAGACTCTGGGCACCGTGAGCTCCCTTTTCTTGCCATTAAATTGTGAATGTTTTGAGAGCGCAGACACAAGCTTTCACACTCATTGCTGGCTCGTGTCTGTGATTTCCCCAGATGGAGAGCTCACAATCTCTGGCATTAGGGTAAAAGAGAGACATGTATAAATATAGTGCCTTTCACAACCTCAGGACATCTCAAAGCACTTTACAACCAGGAAAGTATTTTTGGAGTCTACTTAATGTTGTGGCAGAGAAAGTGCATCAGCCATTTTGCACAAAGCAAAATCCCGCAAAACAGCAACTAAACACGTGAGCAGGTAACTTCTCTTACTTGTTGGTTGAGGGATAAATGGTAGCCAAGAGCACCATCTTGCTCTACTTTGAATCACGCCATGAAAGCCTTTACTCTGACCTGAGTGTGCAATCAAGGCCTTAGTTAATGCTACATTGAGGAGTGTTGCACCTCCTCAGTACTGCACAGGCGTGTCAGCATGAATTCGGTGCTCAGATCTCCAGAGTGGGATTTAACCCCCGCAACACAGCTGTCATGCTGAGGCATCAAATGGAGGCCAGGCACTTTCCCTTCCAGGAAAGTTTATTTATTAGTGTCACAAGTAGGCTTACATTTACACTGCAATGAAGTTTGGGTACACCGAGGGAGAATTTAGCATGGCCAATGCACCTAACCAGCACGTCTTTCGGACTGAGAGAGAAAACCCACGCAGACACAGGGAGAACGTGCTGACTCCGCACAGACAGTGAGCCAAGCCAGGAATCGAACCCAGGTCCCTGGCGCTGCGGAGCAGCAGTGCTAACCACCATGCCACCGAACAGAAGGGCAGGTAAGAAGGCAAGTGACCCTGGCTGTTTAAATACATCTCCCAGTTATCAGCGATTTAGTAGCAGGAGCTAACCTCCATTATGATTTAAAATAAATGCGTAACCGCACCCTTAGATGTCTACTGGCATACCCCACATACATACCTTACAAACCGTAACATCATCGACCTCAGGAGACTTTGGGTTCTTCATCACAACGAGAAAGGTCTGCAGAGACACCGTTTTGTACTGTTCCTCCAGGTAAGGCTGTCCAGGTATACTAGCAGCAAGAAATGGAAGCAGTTCATGAAGATCATTAGTGCGCTATGTGCATTAACAGTTGAGGTATATGACGGGTATACATGCTCAGTTTACAATAAACCTACTTCAGTGTGAATTTATTCCTTTCTAAAGTGGGAGAATGGTTTAAAGTGCTCTGATATTGTGCTCTTGCTGATGAAGACGCAGGTGCAAAGTGTATGTGCCATAAAGGGATTGCAACAAAGGTTCACCAGACTGACTCCTGGGACAGCGGGATTGCCCTAAGTGAAGAGATTGAGGAGACGGGGCCTGTAATCTCTAAAATTCAGAAGAATAGGAGGTGATCTGATTGAAGCGCACACAATTCTTACAGGGCCTTGACAAAGCAGATGGAAGGAAGGATGTTTCCCCTGGCTGGAGATCTAGAACCAGGGGACACAGTCTCAGAATAAGGGTTAGGCCAATTAGGAGTGGGATGAGGAGGAATGTTTTCACTCATAGGGTGGTGATGGACACAGAGGTTGATAGATTTCTACACATTAAATACATTAAGGGATATGGGGATGGTGCAGAAAAATGATATTGAGGTAGAATATCAGCCATGATCTTGTTGAATGTAGGCTCAAGGGGCCAAATGGCCTACTCCTGCTCCTATTTTCTATGTAGCTCTCGCAATGACAGCAAAGATGAATCTGCCAAATTTACTATGGCCAGCTGCCAAGAACAATTAAGGCCCAAGCTTTCCCCAGCCCTGAAGGGTGTATCTACTGCGTATCCAATGGTGGTGGCAGCAGAGGAGCGAGGTTCATGAGGTTGGAAGACAGGGCAAGACCGTGTTCTGCCTGGCCTTCATCCCACTACACAGTGAAAATTGAACCGAACTTAAGGAATGACGATCAATATTGATTGCAACAAGTGGATTTTCTAATCCCTATCAACACAAAGAATACTGGTGAACCCTCTTCCATCAATGGCTCAACATGGCAGCAGTGTGTAACATCTACAAGATGCACTGCAGCGACTTGCCGAGGCTCCTTCAACAGTACAGAACCTGTGACCTCCACCAAAAGTAAAGTTTATTTGTCACAAGTAGGCTTACATTAACACTGCAATGAAGTTACTGCAAGTGAAAATCCCCTAGTCGCCACACTCCAGCGCCTGTTCGGGTGCACTGAGGGATGACCAATGCACCTAACCAGCATGTCTTTTCGACTGTGGGAGGGAACCGGAGCACCCGGAGGAAACCCACGCAGACACGGGGAGAACGTGCAGACTCCACACAGACAGTGACCCAAGGTGGGAATCGAACCCGGGTCCTTGGCACTGTGAGGCAGCAGTGCTAACCACTGTACCACCCAGTGTTCTTCACCACCATGAACAGCAAGAGCAGCAGGCACATAGGAGCACCATCACTTCTCCAAGTAACACACCATCCTGACTTGGAAATTTAAGGCTGTCCCTTCATCACCACTGGCTCAGAATCCTGGAATTCTGTCCCTATCAGCACAGTGGGAGAACCTTCACCACCATGGACCGCAGCGGGCAACTCACCACCACTTTCTCAAGGGCAGGTGGGGATGGACAATAAGTGCCGGCCTTGCCAGCTGATGGGAATTAAATTAAAATTGCACTGGCCTGCCAAGAAACTCCAAAACCAGTCAACATTTTGTCATCAAACAGTTCTCCACCTTGACCACTAGACGGGAAGTTACACTTGAATAGGACAGAACAGCGCGTCTCTGTGATAAACAGATGGTTTCATTCTGCTACAGGTTAATCTCCTGTCAGCAAACCAGGGAGATGCTTTGATGATGGTCTTTGGAGAAGAACTCCTCTAAATTCCATTCCTCCCTCACTTCGCAAAAATAGCAGCGAGGAAAATAATTGCTACATCATGAATTGATACACGCCAAAATTGCTTAAGGCTTGAAAGTCTACCCAAGACAAAGATTGGCCATGCAGTACACAGCAGCTCTCCGCAGGTCCACATCTGGCTGAGTCGGTGCGCTTAGCTGCAGCAAGATTCCTTTTTTCCCCAGCAGGTCTGGAAGGAACTGAAAGAAAGCACAAAAATAGAAAACACATCTCAAATGTGTCAGCATCCTGAACTGAATCAAGTTACCGACCACAGCGCTGCATTAAAAGACAGAAATTAAAGTACTTCAAACCACAGTACATGAGACACAAAACTGGGAATGCAGAAAGTAGGCATGTTAGTATTTGCAAGGTGAAAGGTCACAGAAGACTACAGTGCAGAAGAGGCCCTTCGGCCCATTGAGTATGCACCAATGCATGAAAGGTCCTGACCTGCCCACCTAATCCCACTTAAAAGAACATAAGAACTTGGAGCAGGAGTAGGCCATTTGGCCCCTCGAGCCTGCCCCACCATTCAATAAGATCATGGCTGATCTTTTCGTGGACGCAGCTCCACTTACCCGCCCACTCACCATAACCCTTAATTCCTTCACTGTTCAAAATTTATCTATCCCTGCCTTTAAAACATTCAATGAAGCAGCCTCAACTGCTGCACTGTGCAGGGAATTCCATAGATCCCCAACCCTTTGTGTGAAGAAGTTCCTCCTCAACTCAGTCCTAAATCTGCTCCCCCTTATTTTGAGGCCATGCCCCCTCATTCTAGTTTCATCCACCAGTGGAAACAACTTCCCTGCTTCTATCTTATCTATTCCCTTCATAATCTTATATGTTTCTATAAGATCTCCACTCATTCTTCTGAATTCCAGTGAGTATACCCCGGTCTACTCAGTCTCTCCTCATAAGCCAACCCTCTCAACTCCGGAATCAACCAAGTGAATCTCCTCTGTACCCCCTCCAGTGCCAATATATCCTTTCTCAAGTAAGGATATCCTTTCTCAAGTAAGGAATCTAGGAACAAAGGATATTCCCTGAGGGGTACGAGGCAAGGAACTCTGGAAGCCCCTATGGAAGCATTTGAGACAGCCAATTCCATTGAGTTCCCACTGTATTTGGTTTGTATAGAAAATCCAAATTTGGAACACAAATACTTCTTCCCCTGTCTCTCCTCATGCCCAGGCAGCAGTTTTGAAAGAGTGTCCAAGACTCTCTGTGAGCACGATCAGGATTACCTTTGGATAGGCCCAGCCACAGGGTATCTGCTGAAAGCTCCAGCATCGCTCCATTTCTCAGCAGTCCCGTCTCTTCAGGGGGAAAATCGAACGGAAATTCCCAATGACCCGGTCCTAATGTTGCCCATCTCAGAGTACCAGAATGTTTCTCTGGGTTTCTGCTACCTTCACGGGGCTCGGGACCCAGGAACCTGTCCTACTTTGGCTAAGAGACTCCAAGATCTGGAATAACATCACCATTGGAATTTAGCAGTGGATAGAGGTTCCACCTCACCTCACTTCATACTGCATGGCCACATCGTGAGATCTCTGGACATCTATGATTTCAGATAAATGGCCTCCTCCAAAAACATTAACCTGACCTTCTTTTCGAATGCTGTGTATTTCCAGCATTTCCTGGATTTTCAATTTCTTCTTCCATTTCCATGGCAACACAAAAACTGACTGAAAGGCAGTTCAACAACACTGCTTATTAACATGACCAGGTAAGCCAAAATCTCAGCATTCAAATTTTCTCTTAACATTTTGTCGAATTTCTCCCCTTCTCCTCCTGTCCTAAATATGTCCAAATGAACCATACAGCACAGAACGAGGCCGATCGGCCCAACGTGCCTGTGCCAGCTCTTTGAAAGTACCATCTGATTTGCCATGCCTATGCCCTGCACACACCCCCAACCCCCGGCAAACCCGGCTCATAACTCTACAATTTGTTTTCCTTTTTTAATTACATATCCAATTCTCTTTTAAATATTACTACTTAATCTGCTTCAGATCTCCCGATCCAGATCTTGACCACTCACTGTTCAAGCTCATAGAATCCCGACAGTGCAGAAGGAGGCCATTCGGCCCATCAAGTCTGCACCAACTCTCCGACACAGCATCCCGCTCAGGCCCTATCCCTGTAACCCCACGTATTAGCCCCGTTAATCCCCCTAATCCCACATATCTTGGGACAATAAGGGGCAATTTAGCATGGCCAATCCACCTAACCTGCACATCTTTGGACCGTGGGAGGAAACTGGAGCACCCGGAAGAAACCCATACAGACACGAGGAAAACGTGCAAACTCCACACAGTCATCCAAGGCCAGAATTGAACTGGGGTCCCTGGCGCTGTGAGGCAGCAGTGCTAACCACTGTGTCACCGTGCCACCCCACGGTCAATACGCCTTATTGCCCCTCTTTGACTCAACACAGATCAGGAGTCAAACCTGCTATTCGCCTGGTTTAAAATGTATTTATTAGTGTCACAAGTAGGCTTACATTAACACTGCAACGTTACTGTGAAAATCCCCTAATCGCCACACTCCGACGCCTGTTCGGGTACACCGAGGGAGAATTTAGCGTGGTCAATGCATCTGACCAGCGCGTCTTTCGGATTGTGGGAGGAAACCAAAAATTGGTAAACTGGGGTTGTTCTCCCTGGAAAGACGGAGGTTGAGGGGCGACCTAATAGAAGTTTATAAAATTATGAAGGGCATAGATAGGGTGAGCAGTTGGAAGCTTTTTCCCAGGTCAGAAATGACAAACACAAGGGGTCACAAGTTCAAGGTAAAGGGGGCAAGGTTCAATACAGATATGCGAGGGACATATTTTACACAGAGGGTGGTGGGGGCCTGGAATGCACTACCAAGCAAGGTGGTTGAGGCAGACACGCTAGGATCATTTAAGACTTATCTAGATAGCCACATGAACAGACTGGGAATAGAGGGATACAAACGGCTGGTCTAGTTAGGAACGCATGATCGCAGCATGGCTTGGAGGGCCGAAGGGCCTGTTCCTGTGCTGTATTGTTTGAAACTGGAGCACCCGGAGGAAACCCACGCAGACACGGGGAAAATGTGCAGATTCCACACAGACAGTGATCCAAACCAGGAATCGAACCCAGGTCCCTGGCGCTGTGAGGCAGCAGCGCTAACCACTGTGCCACCGTGCCGCCCATGGTCCGCATGGTTCTGCTCCACACTGTCTAAACTAGCAACGAAGGTCTGAAACACAACATGTCTCTTAAACAAATAAAAAACCCCAAACGTACCTTCTGGCACCGTGGCCCATTACCGTAGACGAGAGCAGCCACCGCCTGCAATATTTCTACATGAGTCCAGGAGTTGCATTGCTGCAGCGCTCGAATGCAGTAGGAGAGAAGGTGGTCCAAACTCTGCTCGTCCACTGTCACCTTGGGACACAGCAAGACCAATGAGTTCTCCAAATGTCCTGGCCAACATTCCTCCTGCAAACAACTGCTCTGAAAACAGACTTGCTGATCACCCATCACACACGTGGACAGCTCTCTGGAAGAACTAGCCACTTAATCCCTACTCTGTACCTTGAAAGTGAAAAATCTTAAAAGACTTCTCCCCTCCCCTTGGAATATCCTTGGATGTTACTGATACTGACACCCAGAAGGCATTTGATAAGATTCCAACCAAGGAATGTTTGCAAAAATGAAAGTGCACTGGAGACAACCTTTTGTCATGGATAGTGTAAAATGTACCCCCATTTTTCTTCCAATATTATTATGGCACGTCCCAAGTGTTGAACATCTGCTTCCTGAAAGCACTAACTTGTACTGGAATATGCTTCTGCAGATATCCTCCTCATAGATACTTCTACCAAATAGAATCAACAATGCAGGATGTCATTCCACCCATCAGGTCTGTACCAACTCTTACCCCTTAACCCGCGTATTTACCCCACTAATCCCCATAACCTATATATCTGAGGGCAAATTTAGCAAGGCCAAAGCACCTAACCCTGCACATCTTTGGACTGTGGGAGGAAACCTGAGGAAACCCACACAGACACAGGCAGAACGTGCAGACGCCACACACACACCCAAGGCCGGAATCGAACCCAGGTCCCCAGCACTGTGAGGCAGCAGTGCTAACCACCGGCTGCTCCATTACGTCCTAACTAACGTTCACTCTCCACTAGAGTTCACTGGAGCAGACTTTTCCCCCTTCTCCTGAGTCCAGGGTTTAATCGTAACTTCAGCTGTCAGTGTGGTAGAAACGAGCCAACTCAACACAGTGGGAATTGGATCTCAGACTTTGCATTTCAAGATGGCTCAGCTCCACTATCCATTCACCAACCAATCCATCATGGTAGCCCTCGATCTCCATTTATCATCACAGGAAGAGCTCTTTGAACTTGTTCTGCCATTCAATGACAGATCAGCATCAAAACTCCATCCACCCGCCTTGGCTCAATATCGCTTTGGACCATTGGCTAACTATGTCCATTCCATATTCACTCCTGTTAGCTGAATAATATTGGCATTTACTAGGTCTCTGATAGAATCATAAAATCAGAGAATCCTACAGTGCAGGAGGCGGCCATTCGGCCCATCGAGTCTGCACCAACCACAATCCCACCCAGGCCCAACCCCATAACCCCATGTATTTACCCTAGCTAGTGCCCCTGACACTAAGGGGCAATTTAGCATGGCCGATCCACATAACCCAGTGGAGTGTGGGAGGAAACCCACGCAGACACGGGGAGAATGTGCAAACTCCACACAGACAGTGACCCAAGCCAGGAATCGGACCCGGGTCCCTGGCGCTGTGCGGTAGCAGTGCTAACCACTGTGTTACCCTAATGAAACAAATAGAATTTTTGTTTGTGTTAGCCAGTTCAACAATACATCCGACTATCAGTGACTGAGAAGAGGGTGATTGGCAGGGAATGATCAAACAGTTAAATGTACAAAAAAGAGGGGGCTAGATTTACAGTGTACTGGAAGTAGCCGCGACTGGTTTTATTTACGTTCGTACCTGTAATCGGTTGAGCAGATGGTGAATGAGTTGACACATTTTGCTTACGAGGTGCTCCTGGTTCAACTGGACAAGTCGACAGGCTTGGACGAGTAAGGAACACACATGCTGCAATTGGAAAGGAGACAAGGGAGAGATGAGATCACTGAGACTTCTCAAAGCTCACCGTCCAGCTAATGGAGGTTTCAATTCATTCATTCTCACAGTCATTGGCTCATTTATAATTTGCAGTGATATAGATTCAGAAACCTACTGCAATAGAGATAAGGTTTGATTAAACAGGCCTGTACATCTGTCCTGTTTAGGGCTTCTTGCACCTTCCAATTATATTTTTCTGGCAGCATATCGCGATAATTCACATTATTTGCCTTTCAGCAGCTGGCACCTGTAATCGAAGGTCATAATTTAAACAATGGGGCGGCATAGTGGCACAGTGGCTAGCACTGCTGCCTCCCTGCGCCAGGGACCTGGGTTCAATTCCGGGGGTTGGGACTGAGCAAAAAGTAACTGCTAAAGACAAACTGATCTTTGCCTGATTGGAATGTTGTATATATAATATTCGCTGCAGTGCTTTCCATACATTCTTCACTCAGTTGTATATTTCTGTCAGTCTCCCTTCTTTCCCCCCCCAGAATGTCATAGGGTGGCACGGTGGCACAGTACTTAGCACTGCTGCCTCAAGCGCCAAGGACCTGGGTTTGATTCCTGGCTCGGGTCACTGTCTGTGCAGAGTCTGCACGTTCGCCCCATCTCTATGTGGGTTTCCTCCGGGTGCTCCAGTTTCCCCCCACAGTCCGAAAGACGTGCTGGTTAGGGTGCATTGGTCGTGCTAAATTCTCCCTCAGGTGTAACCCGAACGAGCGCCCGAGTGTGGCGACTAGGGGATTTTCACAGTAACTTCATTGCAGTGTTAATGTAAGCCTACTTGTGACACTAATAAATAAACTTTAAAACTAGTTCATAATTTTCCAATTTAAAGCAAAAAACCAAGATAGGTAGCGTTACTTACACGACAGAAGCACAGTTATGTGAGGCCATTTACTAGAGGTTACTGATAGTCAAATCATTTACTTTTGTATTGGTTGCAGTCCTAATGCAATCTTGAAGGATGTAAAAGGAAGACAAGCAAGAACAAACTAAAATTTTAAATGTCTGAGATATAAAGAAAATTATTGATAGCTGCTATCATATCAGACTGACTGCACTGTAAAATCTCAGTACTGTGCTGCACTGGAACAAACAATAAGAAGCCTTGAATCATATGCCGGTCTCGAGGCCTCCCTCTGAGCAATCACCCAGCTCACCACCATCTGTTTATCAGAACCTTGGCTTAAAGAGATCTATCGCCTTTAGTTAAAGTTTATTTATTTATTAGTGTCACAAATAGGCTTACATTAACACTGCAATGAAGTCACTGTGAAAATCCCCTAGTCGTCACACTCCAGCACCAATTGGGGTTCACTGATGGAGAATTTAGCACGGCCAATCCACCTAACCAGCACGTCCTTCGGACTGTGGGAGGAAACCGGAGCATTGTGAAGATCACGGGCATTCAGCGGCCACGGGCATTCAGCCTCTGATCTCCGGGTAAGCGTTCTCCAAGGTGGCCTTCACGACACACGACAGCGCAGAGTCGCTGAGCAGAGGCTGATAGCCAGGTTCCGCACACATGAGGACGGCCTCAACCGGGACATTGGGTTCATGTCACACTACCTGTAACCCCCACAGCCTGCCTGGATGTGAAAAATCTCATCAGCTGTCCTGTCTGGAGACAATACACATCTCTTTAACCTGTGCTTAATGCTCCCTCCACTCACATTGTCTGTACCTTTAAGACTTGATTAGCTGAAAAGGCTCGCATTCCAATCATTATTCATGTAAATTGAGTTTGTGTCTTTGTGCCTTGTTTGTAATCAGAACTCCCACCCACCTGACGAAGGGACAGCCTGTTCCGAAAGCTCGTGGTTTTTGCTACCAAATAAACCTGTTGGACTTTAACCTGGTGTTGTTAGACTTCTTACTGTGAGGCAGCAGTGCTAACCACTGTGCTGCCCATTAAAGTGCACTCGGATTTAAAGGCATAGGGCAGGATGGCACAGTGGAATAGAGGGATAGTACAGTGAGTACAAAGGAGAAGGGAAGGGAAGGGATTAGTGACTTCAATCCCAATGCTTATTTTGCCAATATTGAAAACTACCTGAAATCCTTATAAACGAAACCGTCCATACCTCAGAACACAGAAGTTACCTTCAGGAGAGCGAAAGGGGAAGGGAAAAGAAATTATGGCAGGTAAAATAAATAACGCCAGGTTTCCAATTCATTCTTCAGTTGGCTGTAATTATGTGAGGCTGACGTGCAGGCATCACTAGATAAAATAGTTAATGTTTTTTTTTTTTAAAATACATTTTAAAGCTACAAATTTACTGTACTGTTATCCAAATCCCAGATGTTATTCTCCCCAGAATGAGATCCTGTTTTTGCACCTGTAAGCTGAATTAATCGTACAGGCCAGCAAGTATGGGACATTATGATAAACTACATAAGACCCAGCATTGCACTGACTCAGTGAAATTTAAATAAGGCCTCCTGTCATGCTCGGTAATCTATAAGGACTGTACAAATTAGTACAGAGCTCTTACAGAAATAATGACAGGGTAATGATTCTACCTAATGGTAACCTAACTTTAAGGCTGATTTATTGCCACAAATAGTAGTGACTACTTGGGCAATGTCTAAATCCATTCATAAAAGTCATTAGGGGTGAGACATGGCAGTAAATCTGAGTAGTTAAAAATATCAGTTGAAACAATTATTCTTGGAGGTAGGCAATTAGTCATATAGCCAATTCCAATGGTTATATTATCACACTTTATTGGAGTTATAGCTCACAACTGGACCGGGATGGACGTCATACCATCTCCAATCTCACCACTTTCCCTTGACATTCCATCGTACACCACCAACATCCTGGAAGTCACCACTGACCAGAAGCTTAACTGGATCAGCCCCATAAATATTATGGCTACAAGAGTAGCTCAGGGGTTAAGAATTCTGTGAAGAGTAACTCACCTCCTGGCTCTCTAAAGCCTGTCCACCATCTACAAGGCACAAGCCGGGAATGTGATAGAACAGTCCCCACTTACCTGGATGGGTGCAGCTCCAACAACACTCAAGAAGCTCAACACCATCCAGGACAAAGCAGCCCGCTTGATTAGCACCCTACTCACCACCTTCAACATCCACTCCCTCCACCAAGGGCCACCGCGTCTGCAATGTCTACCATCTGCAAGGTGCACTGCAACAACTCATTAAGGCTTCTTCAACATCACCATCTAAACCTGCAATCTCTAGCACCTAGACGAACAAGGACAACAGGTGTGTGGGAACACCACCATCCACATATTCCCCTCCATGTCACGCACCATTCTCATTTGGAACCATATCTCTGTTCCTTCACTGCCGCTGGATCAAGACTTTGGAGCACTTGTACGAACAGCTCTGTTGAAATAGCTGCATCACACAGACTGCAGCGTTTCACGAATGTAGCTCACCACTATCTTCTCAAGGGCAATTAGAGATGGGCAGAACATTCTCGCCTGTCTCCAGTGACAAGCACGTGCTGTGAATGCATGAAAATAAAAACTGGCTATCCATTTAGGGATGTTTCACTGGGTGATGTTCTGGACTGGAACCAGCACCATCACAAGATAAAATGAGTGATGGCCCCACGGTCAGCTTGAAGGAAGATCAAGAAGGATATCGTGGAGACATTGTCAGTTTTTCACCAGTTTTCCAATTGACTAGAACGCCAACAAACTCCATTAATTGCGCCCATTCCTGTATTATGCAGTCCAACTCTGTCAGTGTTCTTGGACTGGATGCTGGCACCAATGCTGCCTGTGACCAGATTATACAAAACATACACTCCTCTGCAAGAAATTTGGTACGTCAGCTACGACTCTCACCAACTTTTACAGATGTACCATAGAAAGTATTCTTTCTGGTTGTATCACAGCTTGGTATGACTCCTGCTCTGCCCAAGACCGCAAGGAACTACAAAAGGTCGTGAATGTAGCCCAATCCATCACACAAACCAGCTTCCCATCCACTGACTCCGTCTACAGTTCCTGCTGCCTCAGCAAAGCAGCCAGCATAATTAAGGACCCCATGCACCCCGGACATTCTCTCTTCCACCTTCTTCCTTTGGGAAAAAGACAAAGGTCTGAGGTCACGTACCAACCGACTCAAGAACAGCTTCTTCCCTGCTGCCGTCAGACTTTTGAATGGACCTACCTCGCATTAACTCATTAATCCAAAGATGTGCGGGTTAGGTTGATTGGCCAGGTTAAAAATTGCCCCTTAGAGTCCTGAGATGCGTAGGTTAGAGGGATTAGTGGGTAAATATGTGGGGGTAGGGCCTGGGTGGGATTGTGGTCGGTGCAGACTCAATGGGCCGAATGGCCTCCTTCTGCACTGTAGGGTTTCTATGATTTCTATGAAGTTGATCTTTCTCTACACCCTAGCTATGACTGTAACACTACATTCTGCACTCTCTCGTTTCCTTCTCTATGAACGGTATGTTTTGTCTTTATTGCGCGCAAGAAACAATACTTTTCACTGTATGTTAATACATGTGACAATAATAAATCAAATCAAATATAGTGGTGAGTGTGGGGGAGGGGAGGGAACAGAATCTGCAGAGGCGGCACGGTGGCACAGCGGTTGGCACTGCTGCCTCACAGCGCCAGGGACCCAGGTCCAATTCCGGCCTCGGGGTCACTGTCCGTGTAGAGTTTGCACGTTCTCCCCGTGTCTGCATGGGTTTCTTTTGAGTGCTCCGGTTTCCTCCCACAGTCCGAAAGGCATGTTGGTTAAGAGGATTGGCCAGGCTAAATGCCCCTTAGTGTCCAAAGATGTTCAGGTTAGGTGGATTGGCCATGGCAAAATGCATGGGATAACAAGGCTAGGACGGGGGGTGGGGGGGGATGGACCTGGGTAAGGTGCTCATTCAGAGAGTCGGTGCAGACTTGATGGGCCGAATGGCCTCACTCTGCATTTCAGTGATTCTATAGTTCAATCCAAAAGTTCTGCACTGTATGATTCTACGATTTATCATTGGGATGGATTGGTCAAAGTGTGGTGCTGAGGAGTAGCGAGACTCACTGCTTATCACTGGGTCCATCACAGGCCCTTCTTAACGGACAGCAACGGTTCAGTTCCAATACAAAAATGTACGTTAGGAAAATAAATTGTTAACCAAATTTAATACTGAATTTGATTTCAAATTGATGGATACTATAAATATCGCGATCATTTATTTCAAAAAATGAGAGCCTTAGATCCAGCTATTGCTTTTGAATTGAACCATAGAATCACTGAAGTGCAAAATGAAGCCATTCAGCCCATCGAGTCCGCACCGACACTTTAGAAACACATGCACTCCTACCTAATCCCATCTGCCAGCACTTGACCCATAGCCCTGAATGTTATGATGTGCCAAGTGCTCATCCAGATACTTTTTAAAGGATGTGATCCAATCTGCCTCTACCACCCTCCCAGGCAGCGCATTCCAGTCCATCACCACCCTCTGGATAAAAAAGTTTTTCCTCACATTCCCCCCTAAACCTCCTGCCCCTCACCTTGAACTTATGCCCCTTGTGATTGACCCTTCAACTAAGGGGAACAGCTGCTCCTTATCCACTCTGCCCATGTCCCTCATAATCTTGTATACCTCGATCAGGTCGCCCCTCAGTTTTCTCTGCTCCAATGAAAACAACCTAAGCTACGCAACCTCTGTTCATAACTTAAATGTTCCATCCCAGGCAGCATCCTGGTGAATCTCCTCTGCACCCCCTCCAGTGCAATAACATCCTTTCTATAATGTGATGACCAGAACCGCACACAGTACTCTAGCTGTGGCCTCATCAAAGTTCTATACAACTCCAACATGACTTCCATGTTTTTTGTAATCTACGCCTCGATCGAGGCGTAGATTTTCCACCACCTTACTAAGGGAATTGTGTGACATTATGAATGTCACACAAAAAGCCCTTCCGCTTTCAAAAGATCTGTGGACAAACGGTCCCTTTCGGCCACAGAACTTCCCAGTTTCCTACCATTCAATGAGTGAGTACTTTCTTGTCAAGTTACACCTTCCAAAGTGTATCACCTCACACTTCTCAGGGTTAAATTCCATCTGCCACTTATCTGCCCCTTACGTTTACATCTTCTTGAAGCCCAAGACACTCTGCCTCACTGTAAATCACCCGGTCCACCTTTGTGTCATCCACAGATGATTATGAGTTTTCCAAAGTTCAGTATAGCTGGATGACAGCAACTCACCTGAAGGGAGAAGAAACAATTTTCATCTTGAGATTGTACAGGGAGGAAACCCACTGTGGCTGCCCAATCAGAGGAAAGTATATGCAGGTCAAATGAAGTTTGTTGTGTCTTCACAAGGGACTCCCTCCATCTGCATTAGGTATTTTCATTACTTGGGGAAGTTTTTGTTATGGTCATGTTACTGGACGAGTAATCAAGAGGCTCTGTCCAGTGAGCAGAATTACAGGTGGTTGAATTCAGTTTGAAAAATCTAAAATCAGATATTTGGCATCAGTGAAAATGACCATAAAATTGTGGCATTGTCATCAAGACCCAACTGGTTCAGTCACATCTGCTGGGGATTGAAATCTATCAGCCTCACCTGGTCAGGCATGTATGACTGAGTCTTACCTTCCCTCTCTGCAGTGAGAGTACACGCCACCCAACTGTCTCAAACCTACCGACGTCAATCAGCGACAGACATTCAATGCCGGCCTCAGCTGTGAAGTTCATATCCCAACATAAAAATTACACTTTTTTTAAAAAGAAAACATAATGGTTTTAGGGAACTGTCTTTAAATGTCACAAGTAGGCTTACATTAACACTGCAATGAAGTTACTGTGAAAATCCCCGAGGCGCCACACTCTGGCGGCACCTTTTCGGGCACACTGGGGGAGAATTTTGGCGTTAAGGACCAAAGGAGTGCAGATCATAGAAATCATAGAAACCCTACAGTGTAGAAACAGGCCATTCGGCCCATCGAGTCTGCACCAACCACAATCCCACCCAGGCCCGACCCCCATATCCCTACACATTTACCCACTAATCCCTCTAACCTACACATCTCAGGACGCTAAGGGGCAATTTTAGCATGGCCAATCAACCTAACCCGCACATCTTTGGACTGTGGGAGGAAACCGGAGCACCCGGAGGAAACCCACGCAGACACGAGGAGAATGTGCAAACTCCACACAGACAGTGGCCCGAGCCGGGAATCGAACCCGGGTCCCTGGAGCTGTGAAGCAGCAGTGCTAACCACTGTGGCTATTGTGCCGCCTTGTGGCTTAAAAGGAAGATAGCACAATGCGTCAGCGGCAAAACTGTTGCTCATGGGCAACAGCAATCGGCGGCACAATGATTAACACCGCTGCCTCACCGCGCCAGGGACCAGTGATTGACAAGGTCCCTCATGGGAGGTTAGTTAGGAAGGCTCAGTCGCTGGGTATACATGGGGAGGTAGTAAATTGGATTAGACACTGGCTCAATGGAAGAAGCCAGAGAGTGGTTGTGGAAGATTGCTTCTCTGAGTGGAGGCCTGTGACTAGTGGTGTGCCGCAGGGGTCGGTGTTGGGTCCATTGTTGTTTGTCTTCTATATCAACGATCTCGATGATAATGTGGTAAATTGGATCAGCAAGTTTGCTGATGATACAAAGATTGGAGGTGTAGTGGACAGTGAGGAAGGTTTTCAAAGCTTGCAGAGGGATTTGGACCAGCTAGAAAAATGGGCTGAAAAATGGCAAATGCAATTTGACGCAGACAAGTGTGAGATATTGCACTTTGGAAGGACAAACCAAAGAAGAACGTACAGGGTAAATGGGAGGACTCTGAAGAGTGCAGTTGAACAGAGGGATCTGGGAATACGGGTACAGAATTCCCTAAAAGTGATGTCACAGGTGGATAGGGTTGTAAAGAGTGCCTTTGGTACAATGGCCTTTATAAATCGGAGTATCGAGTATAAAAGTTGGAGTGTTATGGTAAGGTTATATGAGGCATTGGTGAGGCCGAATTTGGAGTATTGTGTACAGTTTTGGTCACCTAGTTACAGGAAGGATGTAAATAAGGTTGAAAGAGTGCAGAGAAGGTTCACAAGGATGTTGCCGGGACTTGATAAGATGAGTTACAGAGAGAGATTGAATAGGTTGGGACTTTATTCCCTGGAGCGTAGAAGAATGAGGGGAGATTTGATAGAGGTGTATAAGATTTTGACGGGTATAGATAGAGTGAATGCAAGCAGGCTTTTTCCACTGAGGCTAGGGGAGAAAAAAACCAGAGGGCATGGGTTAAGGGTGAAAGGAGAAAAGTTTAAAGGGAATATTAGGGGGGGGCTTCTTCACGCAGAGAGTGGTGGGAGTGTGGAATGAGCTGCTGGATAAAGTGGTAAATGTGGGGCCACTTTTAACATTTAAGAAAAATTTGGACGGGTTCATGGATGAGAGGGGTGTGGAGGGATATGGTCCAAGTGCAGGTCAGTGGGACGAGGCAAAAAATGGTTCGGCACAGACAAGAAGGGCCAAAAGGCCAGTTTCTGAGCTGTAATTTTCTATGGTTCTATGATTGGGGGGGGGCGCACCGACTGGGGAGGGGGGGGGCGCACCGACTGGGGAGGGGGGGGGCGCACCGACTGGGGAGGGGGGGGGCGCACCGACTGGGGAGGGGGGGGGCGCACCGACTGGGGAGGGGGGGGGCGCACCGACTGGGGAGGGGGGGGGCGCACCGACTGGGGAGGGGGGGGGCGCACCGACTGGGGAGGGGGGGGGCGCACCGACTGGGGAGGGGGGGGGGCGCACCGACTGGGGAGGGGGGGGGCGCACCGACTGGGGAGGGGGGGGGCGCACCGACTGGGGAGGGGGGGGGCGCACCGACTGGGGAGGGGGGGGGCGCACCGACTGGGGAGGGGGGGGGCGCACCGACTGGGGAGGGGGGGGGCGCACCGACTGGGGAGGGGGGGGCGCACCGACTGGGGAGGGGGGGGGCGCACCGACTGGGGAGGGGGGGGGCGCACCGACTGGGGAGGGGGGGGGCGCACCGACTGGGGAGGGGGGGGGCGCACCGACTGGGGAGGGGGGGGGCGCACCGACTGGGGAGGGGGGGGGCGCACCGACTGGGGAGGGGGTGGCGCACCGACTGGGGAGGGGGGGGGCGCACCGACTGGGGAGGGGGGGGGCGCACCGACTGGGGAGGGGGGGGGCGCACCGACTGGGGAGGGGGGGGGCGCACCGACTGGGGAGGGGGGGGGCGCACCGACTGGGGAGGGGGGGGGCGCACCGACTGGGGAGGGGCGGGGCGCACCGACTGGGGAGGGGCGGGGCGCACCGACTGGGGAGGGGCGGGGCGCACCGACTGGGGAGGGGCGGGGCGCACCGACTGGGGAGGGGCGGGGCGCACCGACTGGGGAGGGGCGGGGCGCACCGACTGGGGAGGGGGGGGGCGCACCGACTGGGGAGGGGGGGGGCGCACCGACTGGGGAGGGGGGGGGCGCACCGACTGGGGAGGGGGGGGGCGCACCGACTGGGGAGGGGGGGGGCGCACCGACTGGGGAGGGGGGGGGCGCACCGACTGGGGAGGGGGGGGGCGCACCGACTGGGGAGGGGGGGGGCGCACCGACTGGGGAGGGGGGGGGCGCACCGACTGGGGAGGGGGGGGGCGCACCGACTGGGGAGGGGGGGGGCGCACCGACTGGGGAGGGGGGGGGCGCACCGACTGGGGAGGGGGGGGGCGCACCGACTGGGGAGGGGGGGGGCGCACCGACTGGGGAGGGGGGGGGCGCACCGACTGGGGAGGGGGGGGGCGCACCGACTGGGGAGGGGGGGGGCGCACCGACTGGGGAGGGGGGGGCGCACCGACTGGGGAGGGGGGGGGCGCACCGACTGGGGAGGGGGGGGGCGCACCGACTGGGGAGGGGGGGGGCGCACCGACTGGGGAGGGGGGGGGCGCACCGACTGGGGAGGGGGGGGGCGCACCGACTGGGGGGGGGGGGGGCGCACCGACTGGGGGGGGGGGGGCGCACCGACTGGGGAGGGGGGGGGCGCACCGACTGGGGAGGGGGGGGGCGCACCGACTGGGGAGGGGGGGGGCGCACCGACTGGGGAGGGGGGGGGCGCACCGACTGGGGAGGGGGGGGGCGCACCGACTGGGGAGGGGGGGGGCGCACCGACTGGGGAGGGGGGGGGCGCACCGACTGGGGAGGGGGGGGGCGCACCGACTGGGGAGGGGGGGGGCGCACCGACTGGGGAGGGGGGGGGCGCACCGACTGGGGAGGGGGGGGGGCGCACCGACTGGGGAGGGGGGGGGCGCACCGACTGGGGAGGGGGGGGGCGCACCGACTGGGGAGGGGGGGGGCGCACCGACTGGGGAGGGGGGGGGCGCACCGACTGGGGAGGGGGGGGCGCACCGACTGGGGGGGGGGGCACCGACTGGGGGGGGGGGCACTGACTGGGGGGGGGGGCACTGACTGGGGGGGGGGCACTGACTGGGGGGGGGGGCACTGACTGGGGGGGGGGGCACTGACTGGGGGGGGGGGGCACTGACTGGGGGGGGGGGCACTTACTGGGGGGGGGGGCACTGACTGGGGGGGGGGGGGCACTGACTGGGGAGGGGGGGGCACTGACTGGGGAGGGGGGGGGGCACTGACTGGGGAGGGGGGGGGGCACTGACTGGGGAGGGGGGGGGCACTGACTGGGGAGGGGGGGGGGCACTGACTGGGGAGGGGGGGGGCACTGACTGGGGAGGGGGGGGGGCACTGACTGGGGAGGGGGGGGGGCACTGACTGGGGAGGGGGGGGGGCACTGACTGGGGAGGGGGGGGGGGCACTGACTGGGGAGGGGGGGGGGGGCACTGACTGGGGAGGGGGTGGGGGCACTGACTGGGGAGGGGGGGGGGGCACTGACTGGGGAGGGGGGGGGCACTGACTGGGGAGGGGGGGGGGCACTGACTGGGGAGGGGGGGGGGCACTGACTGGGGAGGGGGGGGGGCACTGACTGGGGGGGGGGGGGGCACTGACTGGGGGGGGGGGGGGCACTGACTGGGGAGGGGGGGGGGGCACTGACTGGGGAGGGGGGGGGGCACTGACTGGGGAGGGGGGGGGGCACTGACTGGGGAGGGGGGGGGGGCACTGACTGGGGAGGGGGGGAGGGGGGGGGCACTGACTGGGGAGGGGGGGGGGGGCACTGACTGGGGAGGGGGGGGGGGGGCACTGACTGGGGAGGGGGGGGGGGCACTGACTGGGGAGGGGGGGGGGGCACTGACTGGGGAGGGGGGGGGGGCACTGACTGGGGAGGGGGGGGGGGCACTGACTGGGGAGGGGGGGGGGCACTGACTGGGGAGGGGGGGGGCACTGACTGGGGAGGGGGGGGGGCACTGACTGGGGAGGGGGGGGGGCACTGACTGGGGAGGGGGGGGGGCACTGACTGGGGAGGGGGGGGGGGCACTGACTGGGGAGGGGGGGGGAGGGGGGCACTGACTGGGGAGGGGGGGGGGGCACTGACTGGGGAGGGGGGGGGGGCACTGACTGGGGAGGGGGGGGGGCACTGACTGGGGAGGGGGGGGGGGCACTGACTGGGGAGGGGGGGGGGGGGGCACTGACTGGGGAGGGGGGGGGGGCACTGACTGGGGAGGGGGTGGGGGCACTGACTGGGGAGGGGGGGGGGCACTGACTGGGGAGGGGGGGGGCACTGACTGGGGAGGGGGGGGGCACTGACTGGGGAGGGGGGGGGCACTGACTGGGGAGGGGGGGGGGGCACTGACTGGGGAGGGGGGGGGCACTGACTGGGGAGGGGGGGGGCACTGACTGGGGAGGGGGGGGGGCACTGACTGGGGAGGGGGGGGGGGCACTGACTGGGGAGGGGGGGGGGGGCACTGACTGGGGAGGGGGGGGGGGGCACTGACTGGGGAGGGGGGGGGGGGGGCACTGACTGGGGAGGGGGGGGGGGGGCACTGACTGGGGAGGGGGGGGGGGGGGCACTGACTGGGGAGGGGGGGGGGGGGGGCACTGACTGGGGAGGGGGGGGGGGCACTGACTGGGGAGGGGGGGGGGGCACTGACTGGGGAGGGGGGGGGGGCACTGACTGGGGAGGGAGGGGGGGGGGCTCTGACCGGCCTCTCACCCTGAGGCGGGGGGAGGGGGGCTGCTGCTTACCTCGCGGCTGACGCTGGAGTCGTTGAGGTAATTTTCCGAGATGAGCTGGTCAAAGACCAGGTTGACCTCGGTCTTGAAGTTCTCGTCATCCGACGGCCTGAGGGTGAAGAGTTTGCTGTAGAAGCGATGGAAGTCGCAGCCGGGAGCATGGGGAGCTCTGTCCCTCTGGCCTTCCTCAGCAGCAGCCATGGCTCTTCCCCCCATTGACTCACTTCCTTCAAGCTGAGCTCCTCTCTATGGTAACCCGCCAACACAAACAACTACTTCCTCCGGGTAAAGGGCACAACAATGGGCTGGACAAGTTCTGTTCAGTCTGTGTGGTCTGCCTCTTTGTGTGGGTTGGGGGGCAGGAGCAATTCCATCCTTACTGTGTATCGAAAATAAATTCCCCCTCCCTGGCAGGGTGGATTGCCAATTTGAGATTATTTATGGAGGTTTTGATTATTTTCACTGCTTGTGGCAAAGAGGATTCAATGTGAGTTTCCTATTTTTAAGGTTGTGATGGTTTTAGAGCAGTGGTTCCCAAAGGGTGTGGCGCGCCACACAGGTGCGGCGAGAGAGGATGGCAAGTGTGGCGGGAAGATTCAAGGACAATCAAAGAAACATTTAAACATGGATAGATGTTTTTATGTAGCTGCATTGTTTTATACTTTCTGGATGTCCCATGATCATATTATATAGTAGTTGTGTTCTATGTTATGAATCAAGCACTGCTAGGAGTTTTTTTGTTTTTGAATGTATTTCTTATCAATAAAAAATTTGATGTGGCGCGAGCAAATTTTTATTCCGAAAGTGCGGCCCAGTGGAGAAAGTTTGGGAACCACTGTTTTAGAGTGTGTGAATAAGGGCAGACTATTTTTTTCCTCTCTCTGGTTGGGAGCCAGTGGCAAAGGTTTATTCATTTTTAACTATTACTGTTCTCAGCAGAACATGAAAATCTTTCCATGATATAAATTTATTTATTAGTGTTACAAGTAGGCTTACATGAACGCTGTAATGAAATTACATTTGATTTGATTTATTATTGTTACATGTATTAGTATACAGTGAAAGGTATCATTTCTTGAGCGCTTTGCAGACAAAGCATCTCGTTCATAGAGAAGGAAAGGAGAGAGTGCAGAATGTAGTATTACAGTCATAGCGAGGGTGTAGAGAAAGATCCACTTAATGCAAAGTAGGTCCATTCAAAAATCTGATGGCCGCAGGGAAGAAGCTGCTCTTGAGTCGGTTGGTACATGTCCTCAGACTTTCGTATCTTTTTCCCGACGGAAGAGAGAATGTTCGGGGTGCGTGGGGTCCTTAATTATGCTGGCTGCTTTGCCATGCCGACACTATAGCTAAGAAAGCCCACCAACACCTCTACTTTCTCAGAAGACTAAGGAAATTTGGCATGTCAACTACAACTCTCACCAACTTTTACAGATGCACCATAGAAAGCATTCTTTCTGGTTATCACAGCTTGGTATCGCTCCTGCTGTGCCCAAGACCACAAGAAACTACAAAAGGCCGTGAATGTAGCCCAATCCATCACACAAGCCAGCTTCCCATCCATTGACTCTGTCTACATTTCACTGTCAAAATCCCTTAATCACCACACTCTGGCACCTGTTCGGGTACACTGAGGGAGAATTTAGCACGGCCAATGCACATTTCCAGCACATCTTTCGGACTGTGGGGGGAAACCGGAGCACCCGGAGGAAACCCACACAGACACGGGGAGAACATGCAGACTCTGCACAGGCAGTGACCTGAGCCAGGAATCAAACCCCAGATCCCTGGCACTGTGAAACAGCCGTGCTGACCACTGGGCCACTGTACCACCCTTTATTTCTGTAGGTTTGAAACATTGGGAGTATTTTCACTGCATGTGGCATAGAGGATTTGATACGGGTTTTCTATTTTTAAGGTCGTGATGGTTTTGGAGTGTGTGAATGGGGCAGACTACTTTTCTTCTCTCTCTCTGGTTGGGAGCCAGTGGCAAAGGTTTGATCATTTCTGACTATTACTGTTCTCAGTAGAACATGAAAAGTTTTCCATGATACAAAATAAGAGCAAATGATTGCAGATAAAAGCCAAATACTGTGGATGCTGGAATCTGAAACAAAAACAGAAGATGCTGGAAAATCTCAGCAGGTCTGACAGCATCTGTGGGGAGAGAGTAGAGACAACATTCCGAGTCTGGAACAGACTCGAAATGTTGGCGCTATTCTCTCTCCAAACGACTGGGGATGCTAGAATCTGAAACAAAAACAGAGAATGCTGGAAAATCTCAGCTGGTCTGACAGTGTCTGTGGAGAGAGAATAGAGCTAATGGCTGGAATTTTCTAGCCGTTCACGCCAGCGGGATTCTCTGGTCCTGTTGCAGTCAACGGAGATTTGGCTGAGCCAAATTCTCCGTCCTTGCTTGCAGTAGCGGCAGGGTATGAACTTGAACGGGGCTAGTGTTTCGAGTCTGGATGACATTTCATCAGATGAAAAACTTTCTCTTTGCGTGATGGAAAACTGGTTCTTTTTTTTCAAGTTTTAGTTCCACAAATGTATACTGTATTTTATAATTCCAACTGATCACTGGTTACAACATTGCACTCCTAGTGTACACCATTGCCATATGTTACATCAAAGTGGCGTGTAAGTTTTACTGGGCGACTGGGGTTGCGGATGTCTATAGATGGAGACAGTGGTGTTATTGTGTATTGTGTTTGCTCACTGTTACAGTGTACCAGACCTGGTAGATTTGGGTTATACTGCCAGTGACTGTTACTTTGTAGCAGCTGAGATGGAATGTGTCCAGGTGCTTGAGAAGTAATTTATGTTAATACTTTGATGTGTCAATAAACTATTGATCGTACATTGGAAGAAAGGGATCTGAATGATTGGCCCTGCTGGAAAATACATTTTCTTTTTGCAGATTTGATCTTTTCCCTTGCTGCCTTAATCCAAGTTGCAAACTTGTATTGTCTTTGAGGCCGCTTTCTTACTTTTCACTTCACAATTCTGGCAAAGATATACACCCAAAATGTCAGCACGTCTTTTCATAAAATAGAATCTACAGTGCGGCAGGAGGCCACTTGGCTCACCGAGCCTGCACCGAAAACAATCTCACCCAGGCTCCATATATATCTGTAACCCCACTTATTTATCCTGCTAATCCCTCCTGCAGAGGAAACCCAAGCAGACACGGGGAGAACGTGCAAACTCCACACAGACGGTCATCGAAGGCCAGAATTGAACCCAGGTCCCTGGCGCTGTGAGGCAGCAGTGCTAATCACTGTGCCACCGTGCATTGGCATTTTTATAAATCCCGATAGACCATAAGACATAGGAGCAGAATTAGGCCACTCGGCCCATCGAGTCTGCTCCGCCATTCAATCATGGCTGGTATTTTTCTCATCCCCATTCTCCTGCCTTTTCCCCATAACCCCTGATCCCCTTATCAATCAAGAATCTATCTATCTCTGTCTTAAAGACACTCAATGACCCGGCCTCCACAGCCTTCTGCGGCAAAGAGTTCCACAGATTCACCACTCTCTGCTGAAGAAATTCTTCCTCATCTCTGTTTTAAAGGATCATCCCTTTAGCCCGAGGTTGTGCCCTCTGGTTCTAGTTTTTCCTACTAATGGAAACATCCTCTCCACGTCCACTCTATCCAGGCCTCGCAGTATCCTGTAAGTTTCAATAAGATCCCCCCTCATCCTTCTAAACTCCAACGAGTACAGACCCAGATTCCTCAACTGTTCCTCATACGACAAGCTCTTCATTCCAGGGATCATTCTTGTGAACCTCCTCTGGACCCTTTCCAAGGCCAGCACATCGTTCCTTAGATCTGGGGCCCAAAACTGCTCACAATACTCCAAATGGGGTCTGACCAGAGCCTTATACAGCCTCAGAAGTACAACTCTGCTCTTGTATTCTAGCCCTCTCGACATGAATGCTAACATTGCATTTGCCTTCCTAACTGCCGACTGAACCTGCACGTTAACCTGAAGAAAATCTTGAACAATGACTGGCATGTTTCTGATTTCCTAAGCACTTACCCATTTAGAAAATAGTCCATGCCTCCATTCTTCCTTCCAAAGTGCATAAGCTCACATTGTATTTCATCTGCCACTTCTTTGCCCACTCTCCTAACTTGTCCAAGTCCTTCTGCAGCCCCCCTGCTTCCTCAATACTACCTGTCTCTCCACATATCTTTGTAGATACCAATAGATCGATTGTGTATTTCTAGCAGTTTCTGTTGGTCCAAATCTCCAGAAATTTGAGCGTTTTCCCCCATTTTGTCAGCCTGCCTTTCATTAATGACACTAGTATGTGAGTTTTCATCATCCTAACTTGGTGATGTGTTATCACTCCTGCATCGTGCTGGGCCAGCATCCTGGAATTACCAAAGTTAACGCCATCATGGGAACATCATCAGTGAAAGGACACCACTGACTCGAAACTGACGTTCATGAGGTGCTGGGGGGTATCAGCAGCAGAATTGTATTCCTCCAGAATCTGTAACCATCATGGTCTATACCCAACTCTATCATTACCAATGGAACAACTCTGCTTCAATGAAGGGCGGCACGGTGGTTAGCACTGCTGCCTCACAGCGCCACAATTCTGGCCTTGGGTCACTGCCTGTGTGGAGTTTGCACGTTCTCCCCGTGTCTGTGTGAATTTCCTCTGGGTGCTCCGGTTTCCTCCCACAGTCCAAAGATGTGCGGGTTAGGTTGATTGACCATGATAAATTGCCCCTTACTGTCAGGGGGATTAGCAGGGAAAATACATGGGATCAAAAGGATAGGGCCAGGGTGGGATTGTTGGTGCAGGCTTGATGGGCCAAATGGCCTCCTTCTGCACTGTAGGGATTCTATGATTCTATGAAATCAGGTGAAACTCTTTATTGACTAGAGCAAAGAAGATGGCTGTGGTTGTTGGAAGGCCACAGAATCTCCTCAGAACTGTGTTCTAAGTCCAACAATCTTCAGCCACTTCACCAATGGCCTTCTCTTCAACAGTCACTAATGTTTGCACATTGTTCAGTTCAATTTACAGGTAATAACGCAATCCACGCCCGCATGCAGCAAGATCTGGACAACATTCAGACTTGTGCTAATAATTGACAAATAATATTCATGCCATACAAGTGCTAGACAAAGACCCTCTCTGACAAGGGAGAGTCTAGTAAGAAGTATCACAGCACCAGGTTAAAGTCCAACAGGTTTATTTGGTAGCAAATACCATAAGCTTTCGGAGCGCTGCTCCTTCCAAGGAGCTGTGCTCCGAAAGCTTATGGTATTTGCTACCAAATAAACCTGTTGGACTTTAACCTGGTGTTGTGAGACTTCTTACTGTGTTCACCCCAGTCCAATGCCGGCATCTCCACATCAAGGGAGAGTCTAACCAGCTCCCAGGGACATTTCTATTATCGAATCGCCTGCCATCATTACCTTGAGAGATACCGTTGACCAGAAACTTAACTGGAGCATCCATAATACTATGGCTATGAGAGCCATCAGAGTCTGGGAGTTCTGCAGCGCGTAAATCAGCTCCTGACTCCCGAAAACCTGTCCACCATCTATAAGACACAAGTCAGGAATGTGATAGAATACTCTCCATTTGCCTGGATTAGTGCAGCTCCAACAACAATTGAAAAGCTTGACACCAACCAAGACAGAGCAGCCCGCTCGATAGACGCCCTATCCACTACCTTAAACATTCATTCCACTGCACCACTGGTGAAACATGGCGGTAGTGTGCCTGCAAGATACCCTGTACCAACTCACCAAGGCTTCTTTGACAGCACTGCCGAAACTATGATCTCTGCCACCTAAAAGAACAAGGGCAGCAAACCCAGTTTAAACTTTATTAGTGTCATAAGTAGGTTTACATTAACACTGCAATGACGTTACTGTGAAAATCCCCTCGTCGTCACACTCCAGCGCCTGTTTGGGTACACTGAGGGAGAATTTAGCATGGCCAATGCACCTAACCAGCACGTCTTTCAAACTGTGGGAGGAAACCCACACAGACACAGGAAGAATGTGCAAACACCGCACAGACAGTGACCCAGCCAGGAATCAAACCCGGGTCCCTGGAGCTGTGAGGCAGCAGTGCTAATGACTGTCCCAAAGGAAAACACCACCATCAGCAAGTTCCCTTCAAAGTTACGCACTATCCTGATCATGGAAATATCTCACCATTCCTTCATTGTCGTTGTTAAAATCCAGAAACACCTCACCTAATAGCATTGAGGGTGCACCTACACCATACAGACTGCAGCGGTTCGAGAGATAACTCACCACCATCTTCTCAGGGGCAATCAGGGATGGGCAATAAATGCTCAACTTGTCAGTGGCATTCACATCCCATGAATGTATTTTAAAAAACGATTGCGTCAGTTCAGTGAGGGGGCCTTGCTCAGAATTGCCCACATCCCAAGGGCATGTTTTTGTAAATTAAAACAGTTACGTTTTTACTAATTATCTTTGCAAAACATCCATTTAGGCATTTGAGTAATTAATCAGCTGTGGCATTAACGAGTAAACTTCAATTTGCTCAGTATATCCCCTCACCCTCTGTAGGGAGAGGGAATTTGGTGCCACTCCTGAGGGCCACCAAGTAACCCTTTATATATGGGCAATTGATAAGGACAGTGTAATGACCTCAATGGTGCCATTGAGGTTGGCTTTTTGGAGTATGAGCTCCCTGATTGAGGTAATGATTGCCTGCCCACTGTGAATTCTGATTTTGTACTTGCAGTACTCTTAGGAGTGAAATTGAGTTTGTAAATGGGGAGGTGATGGCCTAGTGATATTATCACTAGACTATTAATCCAGAAACTCAGCTAATGTTCTGAGGACCCGGGTTCAAATCCCACCATCTGCCATTTGATTTGAATTCAATCAAAAATTCTGGAATGGAGAATCTACTGATGACCATGAAACTATTGTCGATTGTTGGAAAAACCCTTGTCTGAAATGGGAGATCCCTAATTTTTAAACTGTAACCCCAGTTCTAGACTCTCCTACAAGGGGAAACATCCTCTCTGCATTCACTCTGCCAAGTCCCCTGAGGATCTTATATGATTCAGTAAGATTATATGATTAATTTCTTGGAATAGACCCAATCTGCTCAACCTTCCTTCATGAGATGACCCTTTTATCCCAGGAATCAGTCAGGTGAACCTCCTCTGAACTAGTTCAAATGGAATTATGCCATTTCTTAAGTCAGGAGACCAAAACTGTAAAAGGTACTCCAGATGCAGTCTAATCAATAACCTGTACAGCTATAGCAACACTTCCCAACTTTTATATTCCATTCTCCTTGCAGGTAAAAGCCAACATTCCATTTGGCCTTCCTCATCACTTGCTGTACCTGCACAGTAACTTTCTGTGATTCATGTACCAGGACACCCAGATCCCTCTGTACTGTAGAGTTCTGGAGTCTCTCTCTATTCAAACAATACACTGCTTTTCCAATCTTCATGCTAAACTGGACAAGTTCACATTTTCCCACATTATATTCCATTTGCCAAATCTGTGCCCACTCATTTAACCTATCTAAATTTGTAGACTCTAGGCCTCTTGACAACTTATTTTCCCACCTATCTTTGTATAATTGGCAAATTTAGCAACTATATAATTGGTGCCTTCATCAAGTCATTGGTTGATATGGATTCTAGATAGTTGAGACCCAAGCAGTGATCCCTATGGCACTCCACTAATAAAAGAGCTTGCCAATCTGAAAATGACTCATTTATCCCTTACTCTGCTTCCTGTTAGCTAACCAACTCTTTACCCATTCTAATATGCAATTCACCACACCATGAGCTTTTATTTTTGTATAGTAAATACTGGACTGCTGTCGGCAACTATGGAACTGTGCCCCAGAGGGTGTCACCTTCTTCAGGAAGGGTGAGCATGAGCTATTTCACTTCAGGTATGATTCAAATGACCCACTAAGGAGCTTTTAACCAACAAAGTTTATTTAAGAATACAGTTAACATGTGTAGAAAGAAAATTAGCAATAACTTTTACTAGTTACAAACAAGAAAAAAACAATCAGGATATTGTATAACATTTGACAGCTGAACACTGTTCCAATGAAACAAATCCCACAAACAAAATCCTTTGCCACAGGTTTAACACAGCAAAGACTAATGCTCACGTGATACTGGAACTGAGTCCTTTGGTTACATGCTGCAGTTCTCTTGAGGCACACAGACAAGCTCAGAGTCAGAATAGCTTCCCAAAACACCAGGGAGAGAGGAATTCTAGGTAAGCCAACCACCAACAGCAGATTTTCTAATCCAGGAAGGCCAATAACTTTACTTCCAGCTAACAGCAGACTCTATAATGCCAGAGAGAGAGAGAGAAACCTGCTTTCGACCTGATGTCCACCCTCTTCTAAACTAAAATTGAAAATGAATCCTCAGATTTTTTCCTCTCACAATGCAAGGTCATAAAAGATCCCAGAGTAAAAATAAACAAAACCCCATTTAAGCCATTGAAGTAGAAATAAAAGGACTTCTAGTGGACGGTCCAGCAACAATGAGAAATAATAGACTGAAAAGGTCTGCTTACAACTGCAGAGAACATGATTCAAAAAATATTTTTTAAAGGTACACTAACATCACAAAAGGAGCACCAAAATTAGAGAATTGAGGGAGCAGAGTTTTGTCAGAACCTGAGTAAAGTTATTCATAGAGTCCCTGCTGTGCAGAAAGAGGCCATTAAGCCCATCGCATCGGCACCACTCTCTGAAAGAGCATCTTACCCAGGCCCACCACTCCACCCTATCCCCATCAGCCCTCACATCCACCATGATTAATTCACCGAACCTACACATTTGTTGGACACTAAGGGGCAATTGAGCATGGCCAATCCACCTAACCCGCACATCTTTGGAGTGTGGGAGTAAACCGGAGCACCTGGAGGAAACCCCACAGACACGGGGAGAATGTACAAGCTCCACACAGACAGTCACCCAAGGCCGGAGTTGAACCCTGGTCCCTGGTGTTGTAAGGCAACAGTGCTAACCACTGTGCTACCCATGCTTTACCCCAGAACAGCACAATGTTTAAAATGTAGATATGAATTTATAATCAAGACCATTGACTTAGGGAAATTGAATGAATTAAATTCCACTTTATTGCACGGAATTCCAGGATTTTAATCAGTGTATTGGGATCACAGTACATGATTCCATTCATTTTTCTGTATTAAGTGGATGTCTGCAGCCTGCTCTGTGTTGGTTATAAGTACAGATTAGATTCCTGTATCAGTGAGGTATGGAGTATGGAGGCAAATACAGCTATTTCACACCACTGTATTGATGTATGTTGCTGGAAACATGAAAGTTGTTGAGTTCAAACTGGCTAATGTGTTTCCAGTACTGGAGACCTTGATAACTTGAAGAGGCTCTACAATTTTGCAGTGTCATTTTGTGTAAAATAGTATCGTTAATGATATCATTTTATGTCAAATCATATCCAGACTGTGGCTCCGCAAGTTTGCCCACTGAGTAATTTTGAGTCATACAGTCCAATATTGATCCCTGATTTCTGCTGCAATGGATCACACCTGGTTGGGAAAAATTGGCGAGAGTTTTTACTCTCTCTTGCTCTCCAAAAATCCACCCTTGGAAGTACATAATTGTGGACATTGAATTGGAACAGGATCTGCTTTGGCAAAACCATAAGATGCAGGAGCAGAAGTAGCCCATTCAGCTCATCGACTCTGCTCCGCCATTCAATTGGATCATAAGACTATAAGATATAGGAGCAGAATTAGGCCATTCGGCCCATTGAGTCTGCTCCGTCCCTCCATGAGATCATGATTGATCTGATGTGTTAATCCTCAACTCCACTTTCCTGCTTTGTCCCCATAACCATGAATTCCCTTACTGGTTAAAAATCTGCCTATTTCAGCCTTGAACATACTTAACAACCCAGCCTCTACCGCCCTCTGCGGTAAACAATTCCACAGATTCACTACCCTCTGAAAGAAGGAATTCTTCCTCATCTCTGTCTTAAATGGGCGACCCCCTACTCTGAGATTGTGCCCTCTGGCCCTAGACTCACACACAAGGGGAAACAACTTCTCAGCATTTACCCTGTCAAGCACCCTGAGTATCCTATATGTCACATATGTCCATAGTTGAGCTTCCTGCTGACTGCCATTGACACTTACTATCAGTGCTCACATTTAGAAGAACAGCAATTTGGATGAAATACTATAGGGTAATCTGCTCTCAGTGCACTGTAGCCCATCAGTGCACCAATACCTGCAAGAAAGGAAAAGTATTCATGGACAAAACTTTCACCTCTCCTGCTCTGAATGTCTTTAATCTTGCTCAGACGATATGGTACTATTGGCATGAGCCATCCTCTTTTTTTTCATTCATTCACAGGATGTGGGTGCCACCAACAGCCTAGTTTTATTACCCATCCCTGTACAACCTTTAGTTTATTTATTAGTCACAAGTAAGGCTTACATTAACACTGCAATGAAGTTACTGTGAAATTCCCCTGGTCGCCACAGTCCAGTGCCTGTTCGGGTCAATGCACCTAACCAGCATGTCTTTCAGAATGTGGGAGGAAACCAGAGCACCCGGAGGAAACCCACGCAGATACGGGGAGAATGTGCGAACTCCACACAGACAGTGACCCAAACTGGGAATCGAAACCAGATCCCTGGCGCTGTGAAGCAGCAATGCTAACCACTGTGCTACCGTGCCGCCCCAAAATCCCCTAGTCACCACACTCTGGCATTTGTTTGTGTACACTGAGGGAGAATTTAGCACAGCCAATGCACCTAACCAGCATGTCTTTCGGACTGTGGGAGAAAACCAGAGCACCCGGAGGAAACCCACGCAGATACGGGGAGAATGTGCAAACTCCGCACAGACAGTGACCCAAGCTGGGAATTGAACCGGGGTCCCTGGTGCTGTGAGGCAACAGTGCTAACCACTTTGCCACCGTGCCGCCCCCCCCTCCCCCCAAGAGCTTTCCTAAGTTGTCTCAGAGGACAGTAAGAGCCAATTGCATTGTTGTAGGTCTGGAGTCACATGTTGCCCAGACTTTGTCAATTTGTAGGCAAATGTTTTGATTGAAAAGACATTAGTGAACTAGATGATAAAGTATGTCAGTTCAAATGAGCTCAAACGTATCCTCATTCATTGTCCGTGTTTCTCAACAAAGATAGTGGGGTGGATGTGAAAGCCTGACTGATAGCTTTTTTTCCTCTCCATTCCACGACTCAAGGATGCAGAAGTCAATTACAGCTCTCCTGTTTCCTCTGTGACTGAGAACAGATAACTCACCAGAGCAGCACAGTGGCACAGTGGCTAGCACTGCTGCCTCATAGCGCTGGGGACCTGGGTTCAGTTCCAGCCTCGGGTCACTGTCCGTATGGAATTTGCACAATCTCCCCGGTTTCCTCCGGGTGCTCCGGTTTCCTACCACAGTCCAAAGATGTGCGGGTTAGGTTGATTGGCCATGCTAAATTTCTCCTTAGTGTCAGGGGGACTAGCTAGGGTAAATGTGCGGAGTTGCGGGAGTGGAGCCTGGGTGGGATTGTGGTCGGTGCAGACGCGATGGGCCGAATGGCCTCCTTCTGCACTGTAAGGATTCTATGAATGATG
The DNA here is from genome assembly GCF_964213995.1 of Mustelus asterias. NCBI lineage: Eukaryota > Metazoa > Chordata > Chondrichthyes > Carcharhiniformes > Triakidae > Mustelus > Mustelus asterias. Next base: position 50,386 of record NW_027591428.1, on the reverse strand, counting down.
TTTGAAACTAGAAACTAACCTGGTTTGGTTCTGACCAAAAGATCATCAACCTGAAACTTTAAATCTTGTTACTCTCTGCGCAGGTGCTGCTGGCCTACTGAACATTTCCAGTATTTTCTGTTTTCAGCAACTCAAGCTTTTGCCCTACCTGGCCTCTATTGGTGGTACAGTTATGCACTAAAGCATCAGGCAGTTCCTAAATAATCTTAACGTCCTATTTTATTTTTTGAAGTTCTTGCTATCTGAATTACAATGGCAAGGCTGCAGTCGATGTTCATCCCCAGTTATCCTAAGAAGCTGGGGTTGGGATTGGGGTTCGATTGCACATGGGTCCCTCTTCTCAAACTACTGAAGCCCTTTCAGTGATCATACTTCCATGATGGTGTTAGGTAGAAAATTCCAGGAATGTGATATATTGCCATTTTCAAATAATGTGTGAATTGGAGGGGAGCTCTGAGTGTATAATGGTTATGATGTGGAGATGCCGGCGTTGGACTGGGGTGAACACAGTAAGAAGTCTGACAACACCAGGTTAAAGTCCAACAGGTTTATTTGGTAGCAAATACCATAAGCTTTCGGAGCATTGCTCCTTCGTCAGATGGAGTGGAAATGTGAAAATGTGGAAATGTGCAAATTTCCACCCCATCTGACGAAGGAGCAGTGCTCCGAAAGCTTATGGTATTTGCTACCAAATAAACCTGTTGGACTTTAACCTGGTGTTGTGAGACTTCTTACTGTATAATGGTTCCCATTGACATTAACACTGCTGCCTCACAGCACCAGGGTCCTGGGTTCAATTCCGGCCTTGAGTGACTGTCTGTGTGGAGTTTGCACGTTCTCCCCGTGTCTGCATTTCCTCCGGGTGCTCCGGTTTCCTCCCACAGTCCACAGTCTGACACTATCGTTAAGAAAGTCCACCAACACCTCTACTTTCTCAGAAGACTAAGAAAATTTGGCATTTCAGCAAGGACTCTCACCACCTTTTACAGATGCACCATAGAAAGCATTCTTTCTGGTTGTATCACAGCTTGGTATGGCTCCTGTTCTGTTCAAGACCACAAGAAACAACAAAGGGTTGTGAATAAAGCCCAGTCCATCACTCAAACCAGCATCCCGTCCATTGACTCTGTCTACACTTCCCGCTGCCTCGGAAAAGCAGCCAGCACAATCAAGGACCCCACACACCCCGGACATACTCCCTTCCACCTTCTTCCGTCGGGAAAGGGATACAAAAGTCTGAAGTCACGTACCAACCGACTCAAGAACAGCTTCTTCCCTGCTGCTGTCTGACTTTTGAATGGACCTACCTCACACTAAGCTGATCTTTCTCTACATCCTAGCTATGACTGTAACACTACATTCTGCACTCTCTCCTTTCCTTCTCTATGAACAGTATGCTTTGTACAGCATGCAAGAAACAATACTTTCCACTATATACTAATACATATGACAATAATAAATCAAATCAAAAAAATGTGTGGGTTAGGTTGATTGGCCATGTTAAAGTGTCCCTTAGTGTCAGGGGGATTAGCAGAGTAAATATGTGGGGTTACAGGGATAGAGCCTGGGTGGGATTGTTGTCAGTGCCCGATGGGCCGAATGGACTCCTTCTGCACTGTAGAGATTCTATGATTGCTGCTCTTGTCCTTCACAGCAGTCAAGGCTGCAGGAGAGGGAGATGCCATCATAGGAATAATATTATGTTACAGCAGTGTGTCTTGCCAATCTCAAGAACTATAGCCACAATCACCAAGTGATGAGGGAGATGGATATTTTGTTTTAATTATTCACGGGATGTGGGTCAGCATTTATTGCCCATCCCTAATTGCCCTTAAAAAGGGCAATAAATACTGGCCTAGCCAGCAATGCCCACATCCTGTGAATGAATCCAAAAAAAACATTGACTGGGGTACAATCAAATGAACTGAATGGTGTTGAGCATCTTCACCTTAGTTGCTGCTGAACTCATCCAGGTGGGTGTTGAGTCTTGCAGGTGATAGGTAGGCTGCCAGATGTCAGAATTTTAGTCATTTGTTGAGGATACCCAGCCTCTCGTGATCCCTGAGATGTTAATAGTAGAGGACTCAGCAATAGTGGTGTCATTGAAGGTCTTGGAAGGATGTGCTGGCCTTGGAAAGAGTCCAAAGGAGGTTCACAAGAATGACCCCTGGAATGAAGAGCTTTCGTATGAGGAACATTTAGGGACTCTGGGTCTGTACTTGTTGGAGTTTAGAAGGATGAGGGGGAATCTGATTGAAACTTACAGGATACTGTGAAGCTTGGATAGAGTGGACGTGGAGAGGATGTTTCCACTAGTAGGAAAAACTAGAGCCAGAGGGCACAACCTCAGGCTAAAGGAACGATCCTTTAAAACAGAGATGAGGAGGAATTTCTTCAGCCAGAGAGTGGTGAATCTGTGGAACTCTTTGCCGCAGGAGGCTGTGGAGGCCGGGTCATTGCGTGTCTTTAAGACAGAGATAGATAGGTTCTTGATTAATAAGGGGATCAGGGGTTATGGGGAAAAGGCATGAGATTAGGGATGAGAAAAAAAATCAGCCATGATTGAATGGTGGAGCAGACTCGATGGGCCGAGTTGCCTAATTCTGATCCTATGTCTTATGGTCTTGGGAAAATTTGGGAATTCTTTTGATTAACACATTATCCGAGTCCTGCCGTAGTCTGGCAATGGGTTGCTTCAACACTGATGTCAGCCATTTTTCTCTTTATCCAATGCTGTTTATCCCTCGATATGATGTGGAGATGCCGGCGTTGGACTGGGGTAAACACAGTAAGAAGTTTAACAACACCAGGTTAAAGTCCAACAGGTTTATTTGGTAGCAAAAGCCACACAAATGTAGCTTTTGCTACCAAATAAACCTGTTGGACTTTAACCTGGTGTTGTTAAACTTCTTACTGTGTTTATCCCTCGATATCCAGGGTTCACTGGATTTCTTGGTCCCACCCTTTTTACTGTATTGGGACATGTTGGCCTCGTACTCTCCCTATTTCCTCCTTGAGTGCACCCCACAGTTCTGTCACAGATTTACCTGAACTTGTCTGCTCCCAGTCCACTCTGGCCAAATCATATCGGATCCTATTAAAATCAGCCTCCCCCCAGAATAGAACTTTGATTTCTGGCCCATCCTTGTCCTTTTCCATAATAATCTTCAAATTTTCCTTGGAGCAGAGGAGACTGGGGAGGGGAATGACTGAGATATATAAAATTATGAGGAGCATAGATAGAATAGACAGGAAGAAACTTTTCCCCTTGGTGGATGGATCAATGACTAGAGGCACAGATTTAAGGTAAGGGGTAGAAGCTTGAGAGGGGATGTGAGGAGAAGGTTGTTCACCCAGAGGGTGGTGGGAGTCTGGAACTCACTGCCTGAAAGGGTGATGGAGAAAGAAATCCTCTATACATTTAAGAAATATTTAGATGTGCACTTGCAATGCCAAGGCTATAGTTGTGTGGTTTGGCTTTGACTGGTGCAGATGCCATGGGCCGAAGGGCCTTTTTCTGTGTTCTAAACATCTATGACTCTATGATAAATCATTATCATTATACCTGGTGATGTTTCTGACATGCCTGTCTACACTGAACCAAGCTTGATAAGAACTAGTAGCAGGAATAAGCAATTCAGCCCCTCGAGCCTGTTCCGCCATTCAATACCATCATGGCTGATCTCATCTCGGCCTCAATTCCACTTTCCTGCCCATTCACCATATCCCTTCAACCCATTACTAATTAAAAAACTGTCTCTCTCCTCCTTGAATTTACTCAATGTCCCGTCATCCAACGCGCTCTGGGGTGGTGAATTCCACAGATTCACGACCCTTTGAGAGAAGTAGTTTCTCCTCATCTCTGTTTTAAATCTGCTACCCCTTATTCTAAAACTATGACCTCTTGGTCTCGATTTCCCCACAAGAGGAAACACCTGCTCTACATCTACTTGGTCAATATCTTTTATCTTCTTATGTACCTCAATTAGATCTCCTCTCATTCTTCTAAACTCCAAAGAGTATAGAGTCATAGAGTCATAGAGGTTTACAGCATGGAAACAGGCCCTTCGGCCCAACTTGTCCATGCTGCCCTTTCTTTTTTAAAACCCCTAAGCTAATCCCAATTGCCTGCATTTGGCCCATATCCCTCTATACCCATCGTACTCATGTAACTATCTAAATGCTTTTTAAAAGACAAAGTTGTACCCGCCTCTACTACTACCTCTGGCAGCTTGTTCCAGACACTCACCACCCTCTGTGTGAAAAAATTGCCCCTCTGGATACTTTTGTATCTCTCCCCTCTCACCTTAAACCTATGCCCTCTAGTTTTAGACTCCCCTGTCTTTGGGAAAAGATATTGACTAGCTGATCTATGCCCCTCATTATTTTATAGACCTCTACAAGATCACCCCTCAGCCTCCTACGCTCCAGAGAATAAAGTCCCGGTCTATCCAGCCTCTCCTTATAACTCAATCCACCAAGTCCCGCTAGCATCCTACTAAATCTTTTCTGCACTCTTTCTAGTTTAATAATATCCTTTCTATAATAGGGTGACCAGAATTGCACACAGTATTCCAAGTGCGGCCTTACCAATGTCTTGTACAACTTCAACAAGACATTCCAACTCCTGTATTCAATGTTCTGACCGATGAAACCAAGCATGCCAAATGCCTTCTTCACCACTCTGTCCACCTGTGACTCCACTTTCAAGGAGCTATGAACATGTACCCCTAGATCTCTTTGTTCTGTAACTCTCCCCAACACCCTACCATTAACTGAGTAAGTCCTGCCCTGGTTCAATCTACCAAAATGCATCACCTCGCATTTGTCTAAATTAAACTCCATCTGCCATTCATCAGCCCACTGGTCCAATTGATCAAGATCCCGTTGCAATTGGAGATAACTTTCTTCACTGTCCACTATGCCACCAATCTTAGTGTCATCTGCAAACTTACTAACCATGCCTCATATATTCTCATCCAAATCATTAACATAAATGACAAATAACAGTAGACCCAGCACTGATCCCTGAGGCACACCACTGTTCATAGGCCTCCAGTTTGAAAAACAACCCTCTACAACCACCCTCTGGCTTCTGTCATCAAGCCAATTTTGTATCCATTTAGATACCTCACCCTGGATCCCATGAGATTTAACCTTATGCAACAACCTACCATGCGGTACCTTGTCAAATGAGGGGCACAGATCAGTATAGGCGTAAACTGCTCAATTTCTCTTCATAAGACAATCCCTCATCTCTGGAATCAATCTAGTGAACCTCCTCTGAACTGCCTCTAATGCGACCACATCCTTCCTCAAATAAGGGGACCAAAATGGTACACAGTACTCCAGTTGTGGTCTCACCAATGCCTTGTATAGTTGGAACAACACTTACTTATTTTTATACTCTATTCCTTTAGCTATAAATACCAAATTTCCATTTGCTTTCCTTATTACCTGCTGTATCTACTTACCAGTTTTCTGCAACTCATGCATGAGATACCCAGATCCCCCAGCACCAAAACACCCTCTCCATTTAGATAATAAGTTGCCTTTCCATTTTTCTGACCAAAATGGATAACCTCATACTTATCCACGTTAAAATCCATCTGCCACATTTTGGCCCACTCACCTAACCTATCTATATCCATTTGTAAATTTCTTATTTCCTCATTGCAACTTACTATCCCATCTATTTTAGTGTCATCTGCAAATTTAGCTGTCGTACCTTCTATCCCTGTATCCAAGTCATTAATATAGATTGTAAATAGTTGGGGCTGAACCCTGTGGCACCCCATTAGCCACATCTTGAAACCAGAAAAAGACCCATTTATCCCAGCTCTCTGCCAGTCTGTTAGCCAGTCTTCTTTCCAAGCTAATAAATTACCCATACCCCATGTGATCTTATCTTGTGTGTTAACTTTCTATGCGGCATCTTATCAAACGCCTTCGTGAAGTCCAGATATACAACATCTACAGGATCCACATTATCCACTCGGCTTGTTACACCTTCAAAGAACTCTAGGAAATTAATCAAACATGCTTTACCCTTCATAAAACCATGATGATTCTGATGGATTGTGTTTTGACTTTCCAAATGACCTGTTGTTACTTCCTTAATAATGGATTCTATCAATTTCCCAACAGACGTTAAACTAACTGGTCTATAGTTTCCTAATTTTTGCCTCCTTCCTTTTTCAAATAAGGATGTTATGTTAGCATTTTCCCAATCCACTGGAATCTTCCCCACACCCACGGAATGTTGGAATATTATAACTGATGGATCCATCTCTGCTGCCACTTCCTTTAATACTCTAGGATGTAAGCCATCAGCCACTGGGGACTTTTCTGTCTTCAATGCCAACAGCTTGTTGAGTACTATTTCCCTATTGATGATGATTGTTCTAAATTCCTCCCTTTCCATTTCCTCTGTATTACCTGTTACTATTGGGATGCTACTAGTGTCCTCCACCATGTAAACTGAGGCAATATTGATTTAGTGTATCTGCCATTTCTGTGTTCCCCACTATTAACTCTCTTGTCTCATCCTCCAAGGGACCATGATTCGCTTTAGCTACTCTCTTCCCTTTTATATACTTCTAGAAGCTTTTGCTATTTTTGTTTATATTTTGTACTAGTTTACTTTCATAATTGACCTTTGCACTTTTTATTACTTTTTTTAGTACCCTTTATTGATCCCTGTCAGTTGGTATGGATGGATATGGGCCAAATGCGGGCAATTGGGTCTAGCTTCAAGGTTTTAAAAAAAAGGGTGGCATGGACAAGTTGGCCGAAGGGCCTGTTTCTATGCTGTAAACCTTTATGACTCTGTCTTGGTGAGAAACAGAAGCAGGGTAATGCTATGCCATGATGTTAACAGTTGTGGTGGTATACAGTTGACTGCTGATGATCCACTATCCTTGGATGGACAGTTTTGGACTATAAGATGTGGACTTTTCCTCTGTACTAAATGGACCAGACTCTGGCTTCATGCTGGATATATTATTTAATCTGCTTGGTTCTTTAGCACCTTATGCAGATGGAGTCTGGCAGTATCCCCAAGGTTTGACCAGCAGTGGTATCACTGTAGCACTCTTGGTGAATATTGAAATTCCATCCTTATGCACATTTTTGCTTCCTCGATTTCTTCAACATGGAAGAATACTTTTTAATATAGCAGCCCCTCTGCCATCGAAATAGATCATGGCTGATCTGGTACATAGTCCCAAATACTCTTACCTTCTGCACAAAAGAAGACCTGCCCTGCAAAATTCCATTCGTCTGAACAACCAGTCTTTTAGGGGTGATAATTCCAACTTTCTATTATGCTGTTTGGGTAATAGGGGAATTAAGTATAGTGATAATGCCATAATATTGAATTGAGGATTTTCACAGTAACTTCATTGCAATGTTAATGTAAGCCTACTTGTGTCACTAATTAGCCAAGTCATTGCAGTTTTTAAGGGCCAAATGGCCTACTCCTATTGCTCAAGTTGTACAGCAAAAGTGCTTCCTGATTTCCCACCTAAATAGCTTAACTCCAAGTTATGAAACTCAAACTAGTGTTGTAGGTAGTGGCAGCAGCATTACAGGGAAAAGACAAAGTGCAATCAAGATTGATTTAACTATATACAGTACTTTCATTTTAAGAAATGGGAGCTAAAGGATGCCCATATTGTACATGTTTAATTACATCAGGCAAATCATCTCCTGCACCCCAGCAAATGTACCTCCAATTTGAACTTTAAGGAATAGTGCCTGTGGGCTTGGGAAAAAGAATTTTTCGGGCGGCACGGTAGCACAGTGGTTAGCGCTGCTGCTTCACAGCTCCAGGGTCCCGGGTTCGATTCCCAGCTCGGGTCACTGTCTGTGTGGAGTTTGCACATTCTCCTCGTGTCTGCGTGGGTTTCCTCCGGGTGCTCCGGTTTCCTCCCACAGTCCAAAGATGTGCGGGTTAGGTTGATTGGCCAGGTTAAAAATTGCCCCTTAGAGTCCTGAGATGCTTGGTTAGAGGGATTAGCGGGTAAATATGTGGGGGTAGGGCCTGGGTGGGATTGTGGTCGGTGCAGACTCGATGGGTCGAATGCCCTCCTTCTGCACTGTAGGGTTTCTATGAATTGGAAAAAGTCATTCCAGTCAGTAACAAAAGAAAAGCCAATGCCACTTTTCTCCTTCTTATGCACCCTTAGCCTAATGCTGTGGAGATTGTGCTTCATTTGCTTTTCTGGCTATCTTATCAGACCCAGAATGATTACATTTAAAGATTATAGTTCATATTGATTTTTTAAAAAATTACAATGAGTGCTTATGCATTGGGGAGTAATAACTAGGAGAGTTCCACAGAGGGCAGTCCTAGATCTACTGCTTTCTCCTCATCTAAGAGGCGCAAGTCAGGTAACTGAAAAAAGGCAATCTACATAAGATACTTAAACAATTTGTTACCATATAATCTGAACTCAACCCAATAAGTAACTTTGATGTTCATCGGGGCGGTTGGGTGTATATACACCAACTATTAGTTGGTTGACATTTGAATGTTACATATAAATGCACATTTGAAGCCCACGACAACTTATTCACGTTCCACAATTGTCATCACAAAGATGGGTCCGCTCCCTTTACCAGCATTTTGCAAAATAGCAATTAGAGCAACGCACTTTTAAAACTCCGAACAAACCTTTTGATAGCCACAGTGAGGGAAAAAAAAAAAGACATCAAGACAACTCAGGTAACTGACAGAGGTCTGACACTTTCCATTTATTGGCAATTACATTAACATTTAGCTTATTGACAGATATGAACCAGGAGTGAAGCTATTCCATGCTTTAACCACAAGCTATGTAGTCTATGTACATACACAAAAAATCAGTATGGGAATCAAAAAAAAAAGAAATTTGTTTTAGACATCAGTAGGGAAGAAGACGGAAGACTAGAAATCACTATAAGCACCTTTAATAAAGTATATTGTTTGCTTATATTAGAGGATCAGCTTATAATCTTCAAATGAGCTAATGGTGTTGAGGAGAAGGGTTTTGAAAGACAGAATACATCAGACATCTCGGTGAACAACATGCAAACAGAAAAACTGCTCAGGATAGCGTACAAACTGCCTGGTAGCATCTGTACATTGACAGCAAGTTAGAGCAACTTCAGCTGTTGCTAGTTTGATAATGACCTTGCACAGAATTACAAGTATTGTAGGTTTCCCCACTCTTAGCAGGTTACAATACAGTGGGGGAAAACCAATTTGTTCTGACCTGCTTAAGGTGCAATCAAACCATCTTCATGACATTCTGGTATGCCAGCCTTTTCATGTTTCTATGTAGCGGATTTTTTTATATTTTTAAATTAAATAACTCTTACTTGTGAATCAGTTCCAATTACTTTTTTTTTTAAATATAAAGGGAAAATGCAACAGAACTGACTGCAATAGCAATTTTGCTATTAAAAAGAGAAATAGCTTAAAAGAAAGCCGATAAGTATTTTACACCCAACATTCGCAGCACAACCACCCTCTCTTCCAAGTAGAAAAGAATTGATGTGAAAAAATAGGATTGGGCTTCTGAATAACAAAAAAAAATAATTGCTTCTGTGGAGAAGTTCAGTGATCCATTCTTCAAGTAGAACCATTCCAGTTTATTTTTTTTTCAAGGCCACTGTTAAGCATTTATCCATTTCAGTGCAATACAAAAAAGAAAAAAAGCCTTTTTTGGGCAACTAAAGCAAGTTTACTGCTACATATACACAAGATAAAGTCCATGCAGCTGTTTAGCCATTAAAGGGACTGTGGCTCCAGCCGTCAGTGCATTAGTTCATTTTTATCCCCTTCTTCGTTTTAGCCAGACTTGAATAGAAGAATTGCAACCTGACCCAGGTAAAAATAGATGAAGTGTTTTGTCTCATGTGTGACGTAACTACCGAAGTTTCTGCCAACAATGCAGTGCCATGTTGGATTGTATTTCTTGTCAAACTCCTGTCGAGGGAAAAAAAAATGACAAGATCTCAAATCACATTCAAATTCTTTCCTCCCCACCAATGGTACAATGATGGTGATACAACAGGGCAGCACAGTGGTTAGCACTGCTGCCTCACAGCGCCAGGGACCCAGGTTCACTTCCTGGCTCAGGTCACTGCCTGTGCAGAGTCTGCACGTTCTCCGTGTGGGTTTCCTCCCACAGTCTGAGAAGTGCTGGTTAGGTGCATTGGCCGTGCTAAATTCTCCCTCAGGTGTACCCGAACCAGTGCGGGGCAACGATTTTTACAGCAACTCCATTGCACTGTTAGTGTAAGCCTACTTGTGACACTAATAAAGATGTAATGGCTGCAGTAAACCCAACGGGTAATGGTATGGAGACATTTATTAAATTAGTACAGGTTGAAGGGGCAAGCAGACTACAATTACCCACAATAACAGAGGCTCAAAATACACCAGACATGAAATTTTCCCTCCTGAAAGTATTTCTTAATGGCTCCATTGGATGACACGGCTGGGGGGGGGGGGGGGGGTTGAAAATACCTTGGGTGACATGAAGGTGGTTTTAAACTCCGAGATGGGACAAAAGGACAGCCTATGCAGCCTTTCCCTCCCAATCATTCTGGGCACCCCATGCTGTGTGTATTTAACACATCCAAGACGGATTTCTGCTCCCACGCACCACAACACAAGAGGCAATTTAAAATATAAACCAAAACCAAGGAAGTGCACTCTCCATTCCTTAAAATTAGACAGGCACTGATTGTAACATTGAGGTTGGGAAATCTGGTGACTTGGGTGCCAAAACTGTCTGGACCTTGAGACCATTACCCAATACTAGACAGGGAGGCTACAAATATCCAGGAAATGTGCAGATTAGGTGGATTGGCTATGCTAAAAATTCCTTTAGTGTAGGTGTAGATTAGGGAGGGATTAGCAGGGTAAATACATGGAGTTACAGGGATAGGGTCTGGGTAAAAAAAAAAGGTGCCCTGTTGGAGAGTTGGTGCAGTCAGTGGGCTGAATGGCCTCCTTCTGCACTGTAGGGATTATGAAATTGGTTATAACTATAAAATGATTAACTATTTGTAAAAGCCCAGACAAGAGGCAAAGTTCTTGCAGGAGTGGGTTGTTAGGCGTCAGATCTAATCTTCATAATTGGTTTTCAATATCAGAATGAGTTTCCACTTCAAGGACCCACTTGTTGAATAGATGTTAACAAAAGAAACAAACTACTGGAGCTGAGAAAATAAAAGATGCATCAGAGCACCAGCTGTTGCGTTATAACACAGTGGGACAAGTATCTTCTGAGGAGAATGATTAACTGGACAATGGTGGTCCTACATATTCCTACAGCTTTAGCAACCAATATACTAAACCTTTTGAGGGGCATTAGTAGGGTAAATACGTGGGGCTACAGGGATAGAGCCTGGATAGAATTGTGGTCAGTCCAGGCTCGACAGGGAATCTATGACTATCAATAACTGTCCTGTTAAAATGGCGAAGGAAACGAACAGGAAAAAAAGGTACCTTTTTGATAAAAGCAGCAATGTCCTTTTCAATGTTGTATTTCTCCATCGCTTGTGTTGCACAGTCTACTGCATCTTGCTGCATATCCTCGGACATGTCAGCATTTTTGATCACAGCCTTCCTATCCGACATGGTGCCTGCCTTCTGAGAGGGGAAAAAAAAATAAACCAAAGAGAAAGAAAAATTGACCATTTGTATATTAAAAATAAATGCACAATTGAGGTCGGTGGTCTGCCAACAACACCAGCAGGACAAACACAGGCACGAAGATGTGACTATTACTGAAGTTTCTACATCCACCCTAAGATTTAGCTGACGCCTAAGCCCCGCATATATACACACAATATATCATTTCCAAACTTCGCGCTTTTTAAAAAGGGAAGGTAAGCAGCGCTCGGCACGGATGCAGTTCATTCATTAGGGAATTACAGCGCCCTCTCCTCATCATTCACGCTAGACTAGACGAGAGAACCTCCATTTGCAAGAGAGGAGGGGGAGGGGGAGGGGAGGGGAGGGGGGGGGGTAAGAACCATGGCAAGCTAGAAAATAATTTATCTCCAGTTCGGAGACTTCTTTAAAAAAAAAACCTTGCCATTCAATGACAAGGTTATTGCATTTTCAGCCGTGTGTCAATGCAGGTTTTTTAAATTTTTAAAAAATTAAAACCATTTGCAATGAGGCATGTACACAAGGGAGGGAGGGAGGGGGGGGGGGCTGATAAGCGAATACACAAATCAGTCGAGAAATTAAATAAAAAGGCCAGAATTTTTAACAGGAAAAAAAAGTAAGGTGCTGCATTGAATTTCAAGGATTACTTTGCAATAATCCTTGGCTCCTCCCAGACCAGGGTCATCTGTGATCTCTATAAATAACAAAAAAAATAGGTGCTCGCTTTCGATTAAACGGAGAATTCTTGGAGATCAAGATATCGGATTCGAAAGATGGAACCCTCATCTCTGCAGCGAACCCAAATTTCAACCCCCCCCCCAACATTATTATAATAAAAAATTTCAGTAACCGTGGCGTCCTCTGGTTCAGAGGAATTAAACAATCTGAGTTTGCACCAATGAATCCAACTCTTCCAATTTATACTATTCATTTCCCCCCCCCCAAAAAAAAAACCCCCAAGTACTTGGAGGATCACCCAATGCAAAGTAAATCATGCTTCCTCTAACTCGAGGGCTTGCCAGCACAGAAGATCTCTTCCCACACCCCACCAATCGAAGCTGCAGTAAATACGTGCTTTAGCAATGACACCTTGGAAACGCTGCCTTTTTTTAAAGGGAAAAAAAAATCAAAGCTTAGGTCATTTTAAAGGTAACCCCCCCCCAAAAAAAATCATAATGTTGATAGAGTGGGAATTCCTTTAAAAAGCACCAAGCACAAACTAAACCGATATGCCTTGCAGGACGCGATCTTACCTTCTCGACGTTAATCTAGTAATCTCTCCAGCAAAGCTTTATCTTTTTTCCCCCTTCTTCACTCCCTCTTTCCCCCCCAGTAACTGCTTTTCTCCCCGATCTGATCCGCTATTTTGTGACGCCCCTCCCCTCGCTGCTTCCTGAAATACCGCCCCGTCCCTCCGCAATGGCTGATCTGCCTGCCACGTCCATTGGCTGATTGCAGCCGGCTCTCTGACTCTGTGCAGTTTACCCTTGCCAGAGTGTTCCCACATCCTATTTCATCCCACAATGCAATGAGATCGGGTGAGAGAGAAAAAAAACTGCTCACGAAATTTACTTGCCAGTGCTACAAGACACAGAGAGGGGGAGAGAGCATCCCAGTAACAAGACACAAACAGCCAGAGAGTGAGAAACTGACACCCCAACAACACACACCCAGAAGGGAGAGAACATCCCAGTAACAACACACACACACACCCAGTGAAGGAAACAAGCATCCCAGCAACACACACCCAAGAGAAACTGACACCCCAGCAACAACACACACACCCAGAGAAAGAGAAACTGACACGCCAGCAACACACACACCCAGAGAGAGAGAAACTGACATCCCAGCAACACACACACACCCAGAGAGAGAGAAACTGACATCCCAGCAACACACACACACCCAGAGAGAGAGAAACTGACATCCCAGCAACAACACACACCCAGAGAGAAACTGACATCCCAGCAACAACACCCACACCCAGAGAGAGAGAAACTGACATCCCAGCAACAACACACACCCAGAGAGAGAGAAACTGACATCCCAGCAACAACACACACCCAGAGAGACAGAAACTGATGTCCCAGCAACTCACACACACACCCAGAGAGAGAGAAACTGACACGCCAGCAACAAACACGCCCAGAGAGAGAGAAACTGACATCCCAGCAACAACACACACACCCAGAGAAAGAGAAACTGACATCCCAGCAACAACACACACCCAGAGAGAGAGAAACTGACATCCCAGCAACAACACACACCCGGAGAGAGAGAAACTGACATCCCAGCAACAACACACACCCAGAGAGAGAGAAACTGACATCCCAGCAACAACACACACCCAGAGAGAGAGAAACTGACATCGCTGCAACAACACACACCCAGAGAGAGAGAAACTGACATCCCAGCAACACACACACACACACCCAGAGAGAGAGAAACTGACACGCCAGCAACACACACCCCAGAGAAAGAGAAACTGACATCCCAGCAACAACACACACCCAGAGAGAGAGAAACTGACATCCCAGCAACAACACACACACAGAGATAGCGAAACTGACATCCCAGCAACACCCAGAGAGAGAGAAACTGGCATCCCAGCAACACCCAGAGAGAGACACTGACATCCCAGCAACAACACACACACCCAGAGAGAGAGAAACTGACATCCCAGCAACAACACACAAACACAGATAGAGAAACTGACATCCCAGCAACAGACACACAACCAGAGAGAGAGAAACTGACATCCGAGCAACACACACACACCCAGAGAGAGAGAAACTGACATCCCAGCAACACCCAGAGAGAGAAACTGGCATCCCAGCAACAACACACACACCCAGAGAGAGAGAAACTGACATCCCAGCAACAACACACACCCAGAGAGAGAAACTGACATCCCTGCAACACACACACACCCACAGCGAGAGAAACTGACATCCCAGCAACACACGCACACCCAGAGAGAGAGAAACTGACATCCCAGCAACAACACACACCCAGAGAGAGAGAAACTGACATCCCAGCAACAACACACACCCAGAGAGAGAGAAACTGACATCCCAGCAACACCCAGAGAGAGAGAAACTGACATCCCAGCAACACCCAAAGAGAAACTGACACCCCAGCAACAACCAAAGAGAAACTGACACCCCAGCAACAACACCCACACCCAGAGAGAGAGAAACCGACACCCCAGCAACAACACACACACCGAGAGAGAGAGAAACTGACACCCCAGCAACACACACACCCAGAGAGAGAGAAACTGACACCCCAGCAACACACACACACACACCCAGAGAGAGAAACTGACATCCCAGCAACAACACACACCCAGAGAGAGAAACTGACATCCCAGCAACACACACACCCAGAGAGAGAGAAACTGACATCCCAGTAACAACACACACACCTAGAGAGAGAGAAACTGACATCTCAGTAACAACACATACCCAGAGAGAGAGAAACTGACACCCAGCAACACACATACCCAGAGAGCGAAACTGGCACCCAGCAACACCCAGAGAGAGAGAAACTGACATCCCAGCAATACACACACCCAGAGAGAGAGAAACTGACATCCCAGCAACACACACACCCAGAGAGAGAGAAACTGACATCCCAGCAACACCCAGAGAGAAACTGACATCCCAGCAACACACACCCAGAGAGAGAGAAACTGTCATCCCAGCAACACACATACCCAGAGAGAGAGAAACTGACATCCCAGCAACAACACACACCCAGAGAGAGAGAAACTGACACCCCAGCAACAGACACACCCAGAGAGAGAGAAACTGACACCCCAGCAACACACACACACACCCAGAGAGAGAAACTGACATCCCAGCAACAACACACACCCAGAGAGAGAAACTGACATCCCAGCAACACACACATCCAGAGAGAGAGAAACTGACATCCCAGTAACAACACACACACCTAGAGAGAGAGAAACTGACATCTCAGTAACAACACATACCCAGAGAGAGAGAAACTGACACCCAGCAACACACATACCCAGAGAGAGAAACTGACACCCAGCAACACCCAGAGAGAGAGAAACTGACATCCCAGCAATACACACACCCAGAGAGAGAGAAACTGACATCCCAGCAACACACACACCCAGAGAGAGAGAAACTGACATCCCAGCAACACCCAGAGAGAAACTGACATCCCAGCAACACACACCCAGAGAGAGAGAAACTGACATCCCAGCAACACACATACCCAGAGAGAGAGAAACTGACATCCCAGCAACAACACACACCCAGAGAGAGAAACTGGCATCCCAGCAACACACACACCCAGAGAGAGAGAAACTGACATCCCAGTAACAACACACACACCTAGAGAGAGAGAAACTGACATCTCAGTAACAACACATACCCAGAGAGAGAGAAACTGACACCCAGCAACACCCAGAGAGAGAGAAACTGACATCCCAGCAATACACACACCCAGAGAGAGAGAGAAACTGACATCCCAGCAACACCCAGAGAGAGAGAAACTGACATCCCAGCAATACACACACCCAGAGAGAGAGAAACTGACATCCCAGCAACACACACACCCAGAGAGAGAGAAACTGACATCCCAGCAACACCCAGAGAGAAACTGACATCCCAGCAACACACACCCAGAGAGAGAGAAACTGACATCCCAGTAACAACACACACACCTAGAGAGAGAGAAACTGACATCTCAGTAACAACACATACCCAGAGAGAGAGAAACTGACACCCAGCAACACACATACCCAGAGAGAGAAACTGACACCCAGCAACACCCAGAGAGAGAGAAACTGACATCCCAGCAATACACACACCCAGAGAGAGAGAAACTGACATCCCAGCAACACCCAGAGAGAGAGAAACTGACATCCCAGCAATACACACACCCAGAGAGAGAGAAACTGACATCCCAGCAACACACACACCCAGAGAGAGAGAAACTGACATCCCAGCAACACCCAGAGAGAAACTGACATCCCAGCAACACACACCCAGAGAGAGAGAAACTGACATCCCAGCAACACACATACCCAGAGAGAGAGAAACTGATATCCCAGCAACAACACACACCCAGAGAGAGAAACTGACATCCCAGCAACAACACACACCCAGAGAGAGAGAAACTGACATCCCAACAACACACAACACACCCAGAGAGAGAGAAACTGGCATCCCAGCAACACCCAGAGAGAAACTGACATCCCAGCAACAACACACACACCCAGAGAGAGAGAAACTGACACCCAGCAACACACATACCCAGAGAGCGAAACTGACACCCAGCAACACCCAGAGAGAGAGAAACTGACATCCCAGCAATACACACACCCAGAGAGAGAGAAACTGACATCCCAGCAACACACACACCCAGAGAGAAACTGACATCCCAGCAACACCCAGAGAGAAACTGACATCCCAGCAACACACACCCAGAGAGAGAGAAACTGACATCCCAGCAACACACACACCCAGAGAGAGAGAAACTGACATCCCAGTAACAACACACACACCTAGAGAGAGAGAAACTGACATCTCAGTAACAACACATACCCAGAGAGAGAGAAACTGACACCCAGCAACACTCAGAGAGAGAGAAACTGACATCCCAGCAATACACACACCCAGAGAGAGAGAAACTGACATCCCAGCAACACCCAGAGAGAAACTGACATCCCAGCAACACACACCCAGAGAGAGAGAAACTGACATCCCAGCAACAACACACACCCAGAGAGAGAGAAACTGACATCCCAACAACACACAACACACCGAGAGAGAGAGAAACTGACATCCCAGCAACACACACACCCAGAGAGAGAAACTGGCATCCCAGCAACACCAAGAGAGAAACTGACACCCCAGCAACACACACCCAGAGAGAGAGAGAAACTGACACCCCAGCAACACACAAACACACCCAGAGAGAGGGAAACTGACATCCCAGTAACAACATCAGGAAGGTGCTTAGGGAGCATGGTGATTTTATTGTTTCTATTGCACAGCTGTGATCTTGATCTCTTTCTGCCTCCAACTTCAATCATCGCGTCCGCCTGACATTCGATTAAATGAAAGACAGGCCAGCTCGGCCGGGGGCCACCCTATAACTTGGTGATAAGCATGTGTCAGCTGATGTGCGGCAGCGTCGCTCTCGTAGTTTGGAGATCTCTGCAGGGAGGGACCGGTGTGATCGGTTTGTTAATGCCGGTGGCTGCACCTGATGCGATGAGTATGTAAAACTTAGCGGCTGAGTCGCAGTCTCTCCTTGAAAGTGACGTAATGAAATTCATCTGGGCAGTATTGCAACTTTCATTATCCTTCCAAAAAAACAATTAATACCGAAATGGAGGGGGGTAGATTCATGATTCCACAACTGTTCCCCCTCCCCCGCCACACACACACACACACACACACACACGTCTCTTTAACCAATTCTGCCTTAAATGCATTGGAGGACACATTGGACACTAAACATCATCTGTCACCTCACTCAAATGGCCCTTATTTATGTGAGAAAGAGACTTATATTTCAATTCAATAAAAGCAAAATACTGCAGATGCCAGAAATGTTGCCCTTTACTTCCAAGGGAAGGGAGTTTAAAAATAAGGAAGTCTTGCTAAAACTATACCAAGCACTAGTTAGGCCACACCTGCAATACTGTGAACAGTTTTGGTCCGCTTATCGAAGGAAAGATATACTGGCATTGGAGGCAGTACAAAGAAGGTTCACTCTGTTGATACTGGGTCTGGGGGTATTTTCTGATGAGGAGGGGTTGAGTAGGTTGGGACTGTGCTCTTTGGAATTAGAAGAATAAGAGGTGACCTTATTGAGATGTGTAAGATTCTCAGGAGAGTTGACAGGGTAGATATTGAGAGGTTGTGGCAGAGTCTAGGACCAGAGGACATAATCTCAGAGTATAAGGGGTCGCCCATTTAAGACAGGGATGAGGATGAATTTCTTCTCTCGGGGGGTAGTGAATCTGTGGAATTCTAGAGGCTGGGTTGTTAAGTATGTTCAAGGCTGAGCTGGACACATTTTTAAACAGTAAGGGAATCAAGGGTTATGGGGATAAGGCAGGAAAATGGAATCGAGGATTCTCATATCAGATCAATCGTGATCTCATTGAATGGCGGAGCAGGCTCGATGGGCTGAATTGCCTACTTCTGCTCCTATATCTTATGGTCTTACGGTTAAATCTAAAATAAAACAGAAAGTGCTGGAAAAACTCAGCAGGTCAGGCAGCATCTGTGGAGGAAGAAACAGAGTTAACATTTTGAGTCCAATATGACTCTTCTTTGGAACTCAATACTTACATTTCAATAACGCCTTTTATAATTTCAGGGGGTGTTGGAGCAGCTCACAGACAACGTGGTACTTTTGGAGCATGCTTACTGCTATAATGATGGCTGAAGGGTGAATATTGATGAGGATTCTGAGGGCACACTCTTCTGTGTATCATTTGGCTACTAATTCAAACTTTTTCAAGCATTCCAGTTTAATGTGACAAACATCGATAGGAGTTGACTCTTAATTCTCTTAACAATCTTCTTTTATTTAACACTTTAGGTACCAACTCAAACTTAAAACAATTTCAACACTCTTTTACTGAACTTTAAGTCTTTTACTGAACATTATTAACTCTTTAGCTGAACATTTGCTCTTTACCTGGACATTAGCTCTAATTCATTAACGGAAAACAAACACTACCTGGTTAGAATGAAATGGCCAAGTCCGTTCCCGATGCAGAATCGGTCCTTATAGTCTCTGAAGATGTTCTCATGGCACTTCTTCTTCTTTCAGTGGTTGATCTCTAGAGATATCACTGCAGACAAAGACTGCACATGTGTCTTTTATCCTCAAAAATGTTTCAACTTTTCAGAAAATTCCCTGGCATCCAGCCAATGGTGAAACTGAAAACCAATCACATTGCTGGAAATAGCCAATGAAATTACTTGTAAACAATTCCATTATGCTAGGTTCAGAGAGCATGTAGTTCACATAAAACCCATAAAACTTGGTGCCATTATGTCTAACACAAAGTAAACAACTTCCCATATCTGGTCAACACAGGAAGCTTCAGATCACAGATCCCAGACCAGGTCATGGCTCACAGCAACTTTACAACCTGCATTTGTTTTTCATTGTTGACCAAAAATCCCAGCATGCTTAACTCTCAGTTACACCATTGCTTTTTAAACCTAATATTGCCATTATTGTAGTTAAAATCATTGTAGTCGTTCTTTCTCCATCTACATGTCAGTTAATCTTGGCAGGCTATTTATATACATAGTTTTACTGGACATAAACAAGCCATTGGGTACAGTAGTTCCCAACAGATCTTTATGCTTCATGTGTGCCTCTACCAACCTGGCCCCACCACACAGCACTGGCCCCTGGTTACTGAAATCCATGATGAGGGCATGGACACTTTCCATACCTTGGGAGCCTACTATCAACAAGGACAGACACCAATGATGAGGTTCAACATCTCTTTCAGCGTGTCAACAAACCATTCGGTCGCCTGAGGAAGACAATGTTTGAAGACCAGGACCTTTTGTATATATAATCTTGACATTTATTGCAAAAGGCCTGGATTTTAAAAGTAAATATTTGTTGTTACAATTGTATAAGTTAGTGAGACCACACCTGGAGTATTGTGTCCAGTTTTGGTCTCCTTACTTGAGGAAGGATGTGATGACACTGGAGGAAGTTCAAAGAAAGTTCACCAGATTGATTCCAGGGATGAAAGGGCTGTCACACAAGGAACAGTTGAATAGCTTGGGGCTTGTACTCACTGGAGTTCAGAAGAATGAGGGGGGGATCTGATCGAGGTATATAAAATGCTAAAGGGGATTGATAAGGTGGATGTTGAACAGATGTTCCCCCTTGTGGGACAGTCTAGAACAAAAGAGATCATAGGTATAAAGTGTGAGAAGGTAGATTCAAAACTGAGATGAGGAGAAACTACTTCTCTCAGAGGGTTGTGAACCTGTGGAACCCATTGCTCCAGAGTGTGGTGGGCGCAGAATCAATCAACAGATGCAAGAAAGAGATAGATATGTTTCTGAGGAAAAGCGGGATTAAAGGGCGATGGGGAGCAGGCAGGAAAGTGGAGCTGAGACCAGGATAAGATCAGCCAGGATCATGTTAAATGGCGGAGTGAACTCGAAGGGCTGTATTGCCTACTCCCGCTCCTAATTCCTATGTTCCTACGTTCCTATCAGCCATCTCAGGTGGACATAAATGATACTGTAGCACTGTTCATAGACAAGCAGAAGAGTTCTCCCTGGTATCCTGGTGAATATTTATGCATCAACCAACGTCACTAAGGCAGAAAACTTTGTCATTATGTTGCTGTTTGTGGGAGCTTGCTGTGTACAATTTGGCCACTGTGTTTCCTACAATACAACAGTTACAAACAATTACAAAACATCTCAATAGGCTGTAAAGCACATATGGATAACCCCAGGTCATGAAAACCATTATAATAAATGCAAGTCTTTATTTTGTATTATTTTCATGATAGGGACTTGAAAGAGATAGTACTGTAATTAATACCTCTGTAATCGTGTGGCTGTAGCCTGATAGTATGACACACAAGAACACAAACACAAGAAATAGAAGCAGGATTAGGCCACCAGGCCCTTCGAGCCTGCCCCACCATTCAATACGATCATGACTGATCTGTGCCGTCCTCAGCTCCTTTTCTGTACCATTTCCCCATAGCCCTCTCTCCCTCGATCTACCAAATATTTATCCACCTCCACTTTAAATACTTCTAATGACCCAGCCTCCCCCACCCTTTGAGGCAGAGAATTCAAGAGATTCACCACCCTCTGCAAGAATAAATTTCTACGCACCTCAGTTTTAAATAACCGGCACTTTATCTTGTAGCTATGTCCCCTTGTTCCAGACTCTCCCACTCGTGAAAACATCTCACCATCTACCCTGTCAAACCTGCCTCAGGATCTTATAAGTTTGAAGAAGCTCAACCTTCACTCTTCTAAACTCCAAGGAATACAGACCCAGGCTATTTAGTCTCTCTTGATAAGGCAACCCTTTCATCCCAGGAATTAGCCTGGTGAATCTCCTTTGGACTGCCACCAATGTTACTATATCCTTTTTCAGGTAAGGGGACCAAAACTGTACGCAGTATTCCGGGTGAGGCCTCACCAACACCCTGTACAATTGCAACAAAGCCTCCCTATTTTTAACCCAAAGAGAAAATGTGGGAAAATCTCAGCAGGTCTGGCAGCATCTGTAAGGAGAGAAAAGAGCTGACGTTTTGAGTCCAGATGACCCTTTGTCAAAGCTAGGCTATTTTTAAACTCCAACCTCTTTGCAATAAAGGCCAAAATGTTGTTTGCTTCCTTAATTACTTCTCGGGCCTGCTTGCTATCATTTTGTGACTGATGGACTAGAACGCCTAGATCCCTCTGTACTTCACTCACCTGCAGTCTCTCCATTTAGATAATAGTCTACCTTTTGATTCCTCCTACCAAAGTGCATGACCTCACACTTCCCTCTCATTAAACTCCATTTACCAGGTCTTCACCCAATCACCCAATCTATCTATATCCCATTGCAGAGTCACAATATCCTCATCACAACATGCCCTCCCACCTATCTTCATATCATGGGGCGGCACGGTAGCACAGTGGTTAGCACTGCTGCTTCACAGCTCCAGGGTCCCGGGTTCGATTCCCGGCTCGGGTCACTGTCTGTGTGGAGTTTGCACATTCTCCTCGTGTCTGCGTGGGTTTCCTCCGGGTGCTCCGGTTTCCTCCCACAGTCCAAAGATGTGCGGGTTAGGTTGATTGGCCAGGTGAAAAATTGCCCCTTAGAGTCCTGGGATGTGTAGGTTAGAGGGATTAGCGGGTAAATATGTGGGGGTAGGGCTTGGGTGGGATTGTGGTCGGTGCAGACTCGATGGGCCGAATGGCCTCCTTCTGCACTGTAGGGTTTCTATGATAGGCAAATTTGGAAGCCTTACATTCTGTTCCTTCCTCCAGGTCATTAATGTAAACAGTGAACGCTTGTGGGCCAAGAACCGATCCCTGCAGTACTCCACTAGTTACATCTTTCTACCCTGAAAAGGACCCATTTATGCCAACTCCCTGTTTTCTATGTGACATGATGTGGAGGTGCCGGCGTTGGACTGGGGTGAACACAGTAAGAAGTCTCACAACACCAGGTTAAAGTCCAACAGGTTTATTTGGTAGCAAATACCATAAGCTTTCGGAGCACTGCTCCTTCGTCAGATGGAGTGGAAATGTGCTCTCAAACAGTGCAAACAGACAAAATCAAGTTGCAGAATACTGATTAGAATGCGAATCCTACAGCCAGCCAGGTCTTAAAGGTACAGACAATGTGGGTGGAGGGAACATTAAACACAGGTTAAAGAGATGTGTATTGTCTCCAGACAGAACAGCTAGTGAGATTCTGCAAGCCCAGGAGGCAAGCTGTGGGGGTTACTGATAATGTGACATAAATCCAACATCCCGGTTTAGGCCGTCCTCATGTCTGTAGGATTTGGCTGTAGGATTCGCTTTCTAATCAGTATTCTGCAACTTGATTTTGTCTGTTTGCACTGTTTGAGAGCACATTTCCACTCCATCTGACGAAGGAGCAGTGCTCCGAAAGCTTATGGTATTTGCTACCAAATAAACCTGTTGGACTTTAACCTGGTGTTGTGAGACTTCTTTCTATGTGACAGCCAGTTTTCAATCCATGCTGACACACTTCCTCCAATTCCATGGGCTTTTACTTTATGTACCAGCCTCTTATGCGGCACCTTATCAAATGCCTTTTTAAAATCTAAATACACTACATCTACAGGTTCCCCTTGATCTACTCTCCCTGTTACATCCTCAAAGAATTTAAGCAAATTTGCCAAACATGATCTACCTTTCATAAAACCATGTTCACTAGGTTTGATTATATTCAGCTTTCCTAAATGATGAGCTATATCCTCTTTGATTATTGATTCCAGCATCTTGCAATAATAGATGTTAAACTAACTGGCCTAAAATTCTGTCTTTCTCCCTCCTTGAACAAGGGCGTCACGTTGGCTGTTTACCAAACCTCTGGTACCTTCCCGGAATCTAGCGAGTTACAAAATTTTCAACCAATGGGTCCACTATTTCTGCAGCCACTTCCATTCAAACTCTAGTGTGCAGTTCATTGGGTCCTGTTGACTTATCCGCCTTTAGTACCTTAAGTTTCTCTAATACTCTATCCCTTGTGATTGGGATTTTTGTAAGATTTTTGTAAGATTTTTGTGAGAATTAAGGAATAGAGGGATATAGTCCCAGGAAAGGTAGGGGGTTTTAGTTAAATCAGGCAGCATAGTCGGTGCAGGTTTGGAGGGCCAAAGGGCCAGTTCCTAGGCTGTAATTTTCTTTGTTCTTTGTTTTGTATCTACCATCTTATTTGAAATCAGCCCACCTGATACCTTAGGGACATTTGCAATGTCTTCCATGGTTAAGACCGATGCAGAAAAGTTTAGGTCCTTTCATAACATATGACATAATTTAGAATCCATTTAAACCACATGAGAAAAATTCTTCTGGAAACTTTTATTTTTATACGAAACAAACAATATTTAAGAATAAGCAAACAATTATAAATAAATTAATAGATGGCCTGAATATCAATTCAGTGGTTCGTTCTGACAACATTGTAGGTAATGGAAGCAAACTTTGTGAAGTTTACTGAGGTCAGCAGAACCCTGATGTTAAGTTACTGTCATAATAAGTGTTTGGTGTTTACGGCATAAAAATCATAGAAGAATAGTTCCATTCTTGCAATAGTTGACAGTGTATGTCATGAGAACATGGATGAAAAACAATTTTAAATTATAATGTAACGAAAGGGCCTGAAAATACATAAAATCCATATGATAGGCACTAAAGCATTACAAAATATTTCAAAGTATTCTAGTGTATGTGAATCAGATTGCACGTGGTTTAGAAAGTGGCCTTTCACATGTCCATCCCAAACACGTTGAAAATCGCTTCTATGTGCTGGGGGCAAGCTCCTATTTGAAAATGAGTTTGGGAAATGTCAATTCAGTTCCTGCCAGACAAAAACACGGCATCAACTGCTCCAAACCTTGGCCTCATGTTCAAGTTTATTTATCAGTGTCACAAGTAGGCTTACATTAACACTGCAGTGAAGTTACTGTGAAAATCCCCTAGTCGCCACACTCCGGCACCTGTTCAGGTACACTGAGGAGAATTTAGCATGGCCAATGCACCTGACCAGCACGTCTCTCGGACTGTGGGAGGGAACCGGAGCACCCAGAGGAAACCCACGCAGACATAGGCGATTGAAATTTACTGCCTCGCCCATCCAGGGCCAACGGAGAATGCTGCTCTGCGAGCCTCGCCTGCCCCAGAATCGGGGCGGCTGAGGCGATAAAATTCCAGCCAGGGAGAATGTGCAGACTCCACACAGACAGTGACCCAAGGCCGGGAATCGAACCCGGGTCCCTGGCGCTGTGAGGCAGCAGCGCTAACCACTGTGTCACAGTGCCTTCCCAGGATGGCTAGCTGGTGGTGGATGAGGGAAATCTGTCAGCCAAGTGCAGTCGGAGCCATTGTTCTGAGATTGGCACACTCTTACGGCATTGTAATGGAAGCTTCTTATTGACGTTAAGCATGCTGTGAGCTCAACTGATCACGTATAAACTGGGACTAGTTGAGATGGAAAATGTACAACAGAAAGTGTTCCATTCCCATGCAATAAGTTTTCAGTTTCCAGAAATTCTCAAGTCCACTGTATTGTGTCTGTAATATCAACTGAAAATTAATTTCTTCACAAAATAATTCTACAATTCCCTGGGCACACCATAATGTGGCCTTGAAATTCCCAAATATCTGCATCCAGAGTGATGCACAAAGCAATTAGGCAGCCTAGCAGTGAAAGTTAAAAAGCTAAAGTTTATTTATTAGTCACAAGTAAGGCTTACATTAACACTGTAATAAAGTTACTGTGAAATTCCCCTAGTCACCACACTCCGGCGCCTGTTCGGGTCAATGCACCTAACCAGCGTGTCTTTCAGACTGTGTTTGAATATGGGCTGCAAAGTGAGTTGCACAAGCAGGTGCAATATGCCGAAAATCTGCTCCATTTTTCATGATTATCTTTTTGATTCTTCTTCACAAATGCATCTCCGCCCATTATACTCACCTTTCCCCTGTCAGCTTTCTGCAATTTACACTTGTTTGGAATCGATTTTTCAAATGCAATTGGATTTTCAAGAGAATTTAAATTCACTGAATTAAATAAATCTCTCATTAACAAAAAACTAGTTTCAGTAGTTAGAGGATTTTCATTTTAAAAACCTATCTGTTCACTATTGTCCTTTAGGGAAGGAAATCTGTCATCTTGATCCAATCTGGCCTGTGTTTGAGTCCAGACCCACAGTCATAGAGTCATAGGGTGGGATTTTTGTCAGCACTTGCCCTAAGGTTGGAAAATCCCACCCAAGGTCAACAGAACTCTGCATGGTCCGTGTTCCGCCCGCCTTGATTCCCATGGTGGGCGGGATGGGAAAATCCCGCCAATAGAGTTTTACCGCACAGAAAGAGGCCCTTCAGCCCATCATGTCTGTGCTGGTCATCAAACACCAATCTATTCTAATCCTATTTTCCAGCACTCCATAGTCACAGTAACCGTGGTTGACCCTTAACTCCCCTCTGCAATGACCTAACAAGTTATTCAGTTGTATTCAAGAAGGTAGCTCCTCACTACCTTCTGAAGATTAATTAGAAATGGACAATAAATAGTTTTAAAAGGATTGCAAAGTTTAATGATCCTTCCACTAAGTTCGGATGTCATTCACTGTACTAATTAAAATCGTATTTATTCCAATTTATTGAATGGGGGAATAAGAAAAGCATGCCAATGGACACTGTGTTGTTATTGATCAAGATTGGTCATCATATAGCCCTAAAAAAAGATAAAATTCAGCAGGAGCAATTTTTAAATTATAAATAAAACCACAGCCTCTTTTAAAATTACAGATTTAATTTGTTTTAGGTTATTAAAATTATTTTACTTTTAGCTTCCCTCCCCTTAGCTTCTGAATGTGTTAAATCCTGGTTCCATTGGAAGCCTCGATCAATACTTTGTCAAGGTTACTGCTTTCACCTATGAACTTTGACACTAAGTCTCAGCAGGCTGCTCAATGATGGGGTCATTACGGCCAGGCTCCCATCTATTTTCGGTTTATGATCCACGCATACATACTTCCAACAGGAAGCAATCAAGAGGTTAACTGCAATCAAGAGTCCTTCTGGCTGATTTACACCTCTCCCTAACCCAAGCAAGCTGAGGCCAAATTGTCTCTCCTGGCACCCCTGCTAAGATCAGCCGACATAGCTTTTCTTTATGCATTCGTAGGACATGGGCGTCGCTGGCTGACCAGCAGTAATAAGTCCTCAGAGGCAGAAGTCCCTTCACCAAAATCCCTTTATTTACAAGTCTGACAACAGCATACAGAGTGCTTACAGTTAGCAGTCTACACTTGGAGTCCCAGAAGAACTGGCACACCTGGTTAAGTACAAAGCAAGAGACTCCTTGATTGACCCATCAATTTGGCCCATAATCAGGGAGTTCATATGCTAACAGGCCGACCACAATGACCTGATTAAAGTCGTTACACCAGCATTTATTGCCCATCCCTAGTTGCCCTTACTGAGTGACTTGCTGGACCATTTCAGAGGGTAGTTGAGAATCATTGTTGTGGCTCTGGAGTCACATATAGGCCAGACCGAGTAAGGATGGCAGAGTTCCTTCCCTAAAGGACATTAGTGAACCAGATGGGTTTTTCCGACATCGACAATGGTTTCACGGTTATCAGTAGATTCTTAGTTCCAGACATTTTTTACTGAATTCAAATTCCACCACCTACCATAGCAGGATTCGAACCCGGGTCCCCAGAACATTAGCTGAGTTTCTGGATTAATAGTCTAGCGATAATGCTACTAGGCCATCGCCTCTCCTTTAACTGGAACCTTTCTAGTCTGTAAGGGTCTTGCTGCGCTATGGGGGGAACCTTCGACTTTACATTTATAAAGGAGGCTTTGGGAAACTATCCTCCTGCAGACGCACAATCTTAACTGGCGCGTTCAGGAAATACAAATGTAGCAAAAGGAGCCTGGGAAAGAAATGTTGTAAGAATGATAACTGGGGAGCCTTCTGTGAAACAGCACATACAATTGCCACTTGTAACACATTGGAAGAAGGACAGATTAAGAATATTTGTCGCATGTGTTGCCCTCCCCCCTGTCTGTGAAAGTGCATTGCTGAATCCCCGGGTGAATGATGGCAATCAAATCAGGCATAGACTGAAAGAGAAAAAAAGAACTTTGCATTTATCCAGCACTTTCCATGACCTCAGAATGAACCCCAAAATGCTTTACAGTCAACTCAGCACTTATGGCTTGGAGTCAAGTAGGAAACGCAGCAGCCACTTTGTGCACCTGGAAGTTCCCACCAACAACAACAAGAAATTAAGTAACCAGATATCGGGGCGAATTTTACTGGCCTGCCCGCCACGGGAATCAGAGCTGGCGAGGGGCGGAGCACGGAAAGGTCCGCTGACCTTGGGCGGGGTTTTCCGGTTTCAGAGCAAGTGTGGCTGGAAAATCCCGCCCGATGTGTTTTTGGAGTTTAGTTGAGGGATAAATCTTGGCAAGGAACTGGCAGGACTCTCCAAAAGCTGTTCTGGATCTCACCCGCTAACCATGTCCTACTTTCATTGATGCGAGGATGCCGGCGTTGGACTGGGATGGGCACAGTAAACTTCTTTTTTTATTTATTCGGGCGTAAATCAGCCAGGAGGACTCTTGATTGCAGTTAACCTCTTGATTGCTTCTTGTTAGAAGTATAAATAAACCTGTTGGACTTTAACCTGGTGTTGTGAGACTTCTTACACTGCTATAATTGTGTAGTAATTATTGTGTAGCTATTAGTACAGACAATAAAAGATATTATGCTGCTTACGTCAAACGGTTTGGTGTCAGAAGGTACTTGGGGTTGTCACCATCTGAATTTCACCAACTTCTGACCAGGATGATGGGAATGAATTTTCAGGAATGAGTAATCTCAAAGCAGTGGGTGCACCTATTAAATGGACATTGGGCTGGATTTGATGGCCTGCCCCCCCCCCCCACCAACAAGGCCCCCCCTGCCTCCCCGCTACCCCCACCCCAGCCAGGCAGGGTTGGGCATTTACATGTGAGCGTTGGCAAGTGCACCACCTTCCCGCTCCCACTCACCCACGAGTGATTTATTATAACACGATGGGTGTGGGAAGGCACCAGAAATGTTAGCCAACCCACCAATTTTAAATAAATAATTATCCATCAGTTGAGCTTGTTACCCCAAGCCAATCGACCAGAATAATCCACTGCCCTCGCCATAAAATGGCTGGTGTGGACAGGTGGCTGGGAATGGTTAGTCCATTTCTTTTGATGGAATCTACTTAAAAGGCAGGAAGGAATGTGGGGGCAGGGTACATCCTTTGTGGGATCATCAGGGGCATCCCCCATGATTTTATTTTATTTATCTGTGGGACATGGGTGTCGCTGGCTGGGTCAGCATTTATTGCCCATCCCTAGTTGCCCTTGAACTGAGTGGCTTGCTAGGCCATTTCAGAGGGCACC
The DNA here is from genome assembly GCF_964213995.1 of Mustelus asterias. Taxonomy (NCBI): domain Eukaryota; kingdom Metazoa; phylum Chordata; class Chondrichthyes; order Carcharhiniformes; family Triakidae; genus Mustelus; species Mustelus asterias. The sequence goes on along the minus strand of NW_027591428.1, from coordinate 21,010 downwards.
TGAGAGTCAACTACATTGCTGTGGGTCTGGAGTCCAGACCAGGTCAGGACGGCAGATTTCCTTCCCTAAAGGACATTAATGAACCTGAAGGGTTATTGCAACAATCAACAATGGTTTCATGGTAATCAGTAGGTTCTTAATTCCAGATGACCCCCTTTGTTCCTCTCAGCCGGCCTCCAAAACCTATCCCTTTTCCTGGATTTCCTGATCCTTCCCTGTCCAATACCCCCGACCTACCTCTCTCCAGGGTCCATGTTTTGTCATTGGGCCTCCTTGCAGGCACAACAGTGCCCGTTACTGACTTGCAGCACTGCTGAGACCGCTGGAGCTACGTGCCAGTCTGATTGGCCAGCAGTTCTCGGGGGCAGTGCTTCCTCCCACCGAGGGGTATGATGCACCATCAATCGAGCAAAGACTAGTTTGTATGCAAGAACAAATAGGCTTTTATTAGCAAAAGACTTGGAGCACACCCATGCCGATGAACTGGTCCAGACTGAGGCACGGGGGTGGAGAGCAGTCGCTTTTATACCTGGACCAGGGGTGGGGGAGAAGTCCCAGGCAGGGCCGGCAGGGACATGTCCAGGCATGTCACACACACAGGCAATAAGCTAACAGTGGTTTACCACAGGGTAGAAATCTCATCTCCACTGGTTTAGCCCACCGGCAGCACATTACATCAGCGGTGCAGCTTTCTTTCAGGTGCATCGGCTGCCAGCTGACCCTGCAAGGGGTGGGTGGCAAGCAATGTGCCCCCCCTCCCGCCACCCCCCGTGGAACCAGCTCATTGTCTTTGTGCAAAGACTTTGGAGCAACCTGTCAAATTGTGTACATGTTGTCAAAGCATCATCACGTGCTCTGCCTGTTACTGATTGATTGCTTGATTGATTGATTTATTATTGTCACATGTATTAACATACAGTGCAATGTATTGTTTCTTGCGCGCTATACAGACAAAACATACCATTCATAGAGAAGGAAACGAGAGAGTGCAGAATGTAGTGTAACAGTCATAGCTAGGGTAGAGAAAGATCAACTTAATGCGAGGTAGGTCCATTCAAAAGTCTGACAGCAGCAGGGAAGAAGCTGTTCTTGAGGCAACTGGTACGTGACCTCAGACTTTTGTATCTTTTTCCCAACGGAAGAAGGTGGAAGAGAGAATGTCCGGGGTGCGTGGGGTCCTTAATTATGCTGGCTGCTTTGCTAAGGCAATGGGAAGTATAGACAGAGTCAATGGATGGGAGGCTGGTTTGCGTGATGGATTGGGCTACATTCACGACCTTTTGTAGTTCCTTGCGGTCTTGGGCAGAGCAAGAGTCATACCAAGCTGTGATATAACCAGAAAGAATGCTTTCTATGGTGCATCTGTAAAAGTTGGTGAGATGCCAAATTTCCTTAGTCTTCTGAGAAAGTAGAGGCATTGGTGGACTTTCTTAACTATAGTGTCAGCATGGGGGGACCAGGACAGGTTGTTGGTGATCTGGACACCTAAAAACTTGAAGCTCTCGACCCTTTCTACTTCGTCCCCGTCGATGTAGACAGGGGCATGTTCTCCTTTACGCTTCCTGAAGTTCGATGACAATCTCCTTCATTTTGTTGACATTGAGGGAGAAATTATTTTTGCCGCACCAGTTCACCAGGTTCTCTATCTTATTCCTGTACTCTGTCTCGTCATTGTTTGAGATCCGACCCACTACGGTGATGTCGTCAGCAAACTTGAAAATCGAATTGGAGGGGAATTTGGTCACCCAGTCATTGGTGTATAAGGAGTATAGTAGGGGGCTGAGGACACAGCCTTGTGGGCACCAGTGTTGAGGATGATCGTGGAGGAGGTGTTGTTGCCTAGCCTTACTAATTGTGGTCTGTGAGTTAGGAAGTTCAGGATCCAGCCGCAGAGGGAGGAGCTGAGGCCCAGGCCATGGAGTTTGGAGATGGGTTTTGTGGAAATAATAGTGTTGAAGGATGAGCTGTAGTCAATAAATAGGAGTCTGTCATAGGTGTCCTTGTTATCTAGGTGTTCCAGGGTTGAGTGCAGGGTCAGGGAGATGGTGTCTGCTGTGGACCTGTTGCGGCGGTAGGCAAACTGTAGTGGATCCAGGTAGTCCGGGAGGCTGGAATTGATTCGTGCCATGACTAACCTTTCGAAGTACTTCATAATGATGGATGTCAGAGCCACCGGCCGATAGTCATTAAGGCACGCTGCTTGGTTTTTTTTAGGTACCGGGATGATGGTCGTCTTCTTGAAGCAGGTAGGGACCTCAGATTGTTGTAAAGAGAGGTTGAAGATGTCTGCGAATACCCCCGCCAGCTGATCCGCGCAGGATCTGAGTGCTCATCCGGATACCCAATCCGGGCCAGTCGCTTTCCATGCGTTGACCTTCAAGAAAGCTGCTCTGACATCTCAATGGTGACCCCCAGATACAGGTTTATCCAGGGCTTCCAGGGTGGAGGGCACGCTCTCGCTGACCTCTTGCTCAAAACGGGCATAGAATGCATTGAGCTCATCAAGGAGGGGTGCGTTGGAGCCGGCAATTTTACCTGCCTTCATCTTGTAGCCTGTTATGTCTTGCAGACTTTGCTATGGTCGGCAGGGGTCGGTGCAGCTAGCCTGGGACTCTAGCTTGGTCCGGTGCTGTCTTTTGGCATCTTTGATGGATCTCCTTAGATGGTATCTGGCTTTCTTGTATAGGTCAGTGTCGCCTGACTTGAACGCCTCAGACCTGGACTTCAGCAAGCAGTAGATATCCCTGTTCATCCATGGTTTCCGGTTGGGGAATACACGGATTTGCTTCTTTGGCGCAGTCTTCTACACACTTGCTGATGAAGTCAGTTACTGTAGTGGCGTACTCGTTCAGGTTGGTCGCAGAGTTTTTGATATATACTGGCTATTATATTATATATAGTATATATTATATATATAATATATATAATTATATATAATATATTTTATATTATATATATTATATAGCCTGGATATTATAGTACTGACATACTGGTCATAGCTAGGGTGTAGAGAAAGATCAACTTAATATGAGTTAGGTCCATTCAAAAGTCTAATGGCAGCAGGGAAGAAGCTGTTCTTGAGTGGGTTGGTACGTGACCTCAGACTTTTGTATCTTTATGCCGACAGAAGAAGGTGGAAGAGAGAATGTCCAGGGTGTGTGAGGTCCTTGATTATGCAGCAAGCTTATCTAAGGCAGCGGGAAGTGCAGACAGAGTACTGTGTACATTTTTGGTCTCTTCATTTAAGATAAATCATGGAATCCCTACAATGCCGGAGGAGGCCATTCGGCCCACCGAGCCCACACCGACAACAATTTCACACAGGCCCTATCCCCGTACTACCCTGCTGGTGCCCCTGACACTAAGCGACAATTTAGCATGGCCAATCCACCTAACCTGCACATCTTTGGACTGTGGGAGGAAACCGGAGCACCCGGAGGAAACCCACGTAGAAAACGTGCAAACTCCGCACAGACAGTCACCCAAGGCCGGGATTGAATCCAGGTCACTGGCGATGTGGAGTAGCAGTGCTAACCACTGTGCCACCGTGCCACCCTACTAAATAATCAACACATATACTGTTATTCTGTAATCCACTTTGACAAAGTGTGTACATTCTGACAGAATTCAGTAAAAACTAAAATTATTTCTGAAAAGAAAGGTTACAGTAGGATTTCAGCATGTCGTTACAATACCTAAGTCTTTGATGTCACAGCTCATGGTGTCATCTAAAGATTCTTTAATTCTGTTACAGTTGTTCTGCAATGTTACAATTCACTAATAATACTCAGAAGCATTTACTCCCACTTTGGGTAAGTCCTGCCTGATGCAGTAGCGACGTTACATGAGCGGCGCGGTGGCACAGTGGTTAGCATTGCTGCCTCACAGTGCCAGGGACCCGGGTTCAATTCCCGGCTTGGGTCACTGTCTGTGCAGAGTCTGCACGTTCTCCCCGTGTCTGCAGGGTTTTCTCCAGGAGCTCCGGTTTCCTCCCACAGTCCGAAAGATATGTTGGTTAGGTGCATTGGCCGTGTTAAATTCTCCCTCAGTGTACCCGAACAGACGCCAGAGTGTGGCGACTAGGGGATTTTTACAGTAACTTCATTGCCGTGTTAATGTAAGCTTACTTGTGACACTGTAAACTTAAAACTTTAAAAAACATGCAGGACTGGAAAAGGCCATGATGCTTTATCTAGCTGGTCCCAGTGGCACAGGTTGCCTGCGGATACATATATTAAGGGCCAATACAGTAAATAATTCTTTGTATTTGTTAAAGGTTACTGGCTAGAAAGGTCAGGGATCTACCCTGTAAAGAGGTTCATCCTTAACACTCCTTGCTGTTTGTTACTTTATATAACACTGTAGTGCAGACAATTATTTGTAGCTCTGTGGTGCGTGACATTGCTGATGAGATACTGTTTGTCTTCTCTTTGAGATAGCATTGCTGTGATATCATGAGATAAGCAGATGCTTAGAGTATTTGCGCTGATTGCTGCTGACAGAATGTTATTCAGTCATTTGCTGTCTTGCATAGAGTTTTATATTAAAAAGCCAAAGGCAGTGGTGTAGTGTTAGTGTCACTGGAATAGTAATCCAGAGACCCAGGGTAATGCTCTGGGGACCCAGGTTTGAATCCCACCATGGCAGAAGGTGAAATTTGAATTCAATAAAAATCTGAAATCAAAGGTCTAATGATGACCATGAAACCATTGTTGATTGTCAGAAAAACCCATCTGGTTCACTAATATCCTTTAGGGAAGGAAATCTGCTGTCCTTACCTGGTCTGGCCTACATGTGACTCCAGACCCACGACAATGGGTTTGACTCTCATCTGCCCTCAGGGATGGGCAATAAATGCTGGCCCAGCCAGTGATGCCCACATCCCATAACTGAATAAAAAAACATATATTTGCCCCATTAAAAAGGCAAATATTAAAAAGATATGCATATGGTACCCAATAACTACCTGTACATAATGTAGCACTTTTAAATAGAATTTGTTTTCTTAAATAGAATTTTTTAACAGTAATTTTATGTAAAGTGCTGTAACTGGATAATTACCTGTACTTTCAAAATATTGGAGCACATGGTCCAAATTTTTAAGCATTTGCTGACCATTTAGATTGTAAACGATGCAACAATATCATTCAGATTCTATAATGTATATTTAATATGATTCTGATAGGTTTACCATCAGTTTTTTAAAAAAGTATTTTTATTCCCCCATACACACTGAATGCAGCGGCATAATTGTCAAAGAATGGTTGAATTCTGTTTTAAAAATGCCATTACAAAGCAGGCACATATAATCATTACGACATTGGGATTTTTCTCCAGCAAAGTGGGAACAATCTTTTTTCTTCATAGGAGTAGGACCATACGTGGATCAGTTTCATCATTCAACCAGATCATGGTTTGTGTTAACTTAACCCATTTCCATGTCTTAGTCCAGTAAGTCATAACAAAAATCACCTGACAAGAATTAATATTGTGATGCACATTATCTTCCTACATTTTTTAAGAGAGATTTAATTGAGATTTTAAAAATTCATTCATGGGACATGGGTGTCGCTGGTTGGCCAGCATTTATTGCCCATCCCTAATTGCTCTTGGGAGGGCAGTTGAGAGTCAACCCCATTGCTGCGCATCTGGAGTCACATGTAGGCCAGACCAGGTAAGAATGGCAGATTTCCTTTCCTAAAGGACATTAGTCAACCAGATGGGCTTTTTCCAACAATCGACAATGGTTTCACGGTCATCAGTGGATTCTTAGTTCCAGATTTTTTATTGAATTCAAATTCCAACCTCTGATGTGGTGGGATTCGAGCCCGTGTCCCCAGAACATTAGCTGAATTTCTGAATTAATAGTCTAGCGATAATACCACTAGGCCATCACCTCCCCCTAAATAGGCCGAATAACATGTGGCAAAAATGGGCCTCTGCCACATCGGCATTTTATTTAGCGTGATTTCATCGGGTTGCATTCCCATCATTATCACGCCGGAACACGATAATACACGAGGCGGGTGGCCCTAGAAATTGGAAGCCTGCTCAACTTATTCAAGTTGATCGAATCACTCAAACCATCACTTAAACCAGCCTCCCATCCATTGACTCTGTCTACACTTCCCGCTGTCTCGAAAAAGCAGCCAGCATAATCAAGGACCCCATGCACCCCAGACATTCTCTCTTCCATCTTCTTCCGTCATGAAAAAGATACAAAAGTCTGAGGTCACATACCAACCGACTCAAGAACAGCTTCTTCCCTGCTGCTGTCAGACTTTTGAATGGACTTACCTTGCATTAAGTTGATCTTTCTCTACTCCCTAGCTATGACTGTAACACTACATTCTGCACTCTCTCCTTTCCTTCTCTATGAATGGTATGTTTTGTCTGTATAGTGTGCAAGAAACAATTATTTTCATTGTATGGTAATACATATGACAATAATAAATCAAATCAAAAAATTGGACTGTTCAGCTTAATAAAAATGGAACTGACTGGAATAATACATGTTGGGAGCAGTAAAATGTTTTGAGAGTGTGAAGTACCTCAAGGGGAGGGGTTCTCGTTTTTGCACTGAACAATTGTAAGGGTGGGTTAAAAGTCAGCACCTGAGTCCTTTGTTGGGCCTCAGCAGTTCAGGCTGCTTTGAGCACCGTTATCATACACTATTGGAAACTGTGGCTCAAATTTATAGCTTTGCTGTTTTAAGGCTTGAATGAGCTTGAAGAAAACTATAGTTGGCGCCACATCTGCACCACAGCTGTTTTGGTAGTGAGAACATGGGGATAGTGGTCATTATCAGAGACACATCTTCCAGTGAGGAGAAGGGAGAGATTGACAGGGAGAAGGAGAAGACCTACAGTCAGGGGCAGGATGCACTGGTGGTGCACAAGGGTGGCAGACCTGCGCTGGAGCAAGTAGCTGAAGGTAGAATGCTGCAGCAACAGAGGTGCAGCACAAGGACTTATGCTGCCAATCTAGTACATAAACAGAGAATGAATTACCTTCAAGTATCTGAGACACAGTGCCAGAGGAGACTCAAGCTCTCCAGAGCCACAGTGGCCTCTCTCCGTTGACAGGGGAGATAGCTTCCAACTACATGGGTCCAATGCCAGTGGCCATCAAGGTCACTATGGTGCTGAATTTCTTTGGAACTGGATCCTTTCAGGCCGTCTCAAGAGATTTCAGTGGTATTCCACAGCCTGCCGCTCACCACAGCATTATTCTTTATTAACGCAATGTTCCGAAGGACATTGCGTTTTCCATAAACCCCCACAGTCAAGAGCACAGTGGTTAGCACTGCTGCCTCACAGCCCCAGGGACCTGGGTTTAATTCGCGGCTTGGTTCATTGTCTGTGTGGAGTTTGCACATTCTCCCCATGTCTGCGTGGGTTTCCTCCGGGTGCTCCGGTTTCCTCCCACAGTCCGAAAGACGTGCTGATTAGGTACATTGGCCGTGCTAAATTCTCCCTCAGTCTACCCGAACAGGCACTGGAGTGTGGCGACTAGGGGATTTTCACAGTAACTTCATTGCAGTGTTAATGTAAGCCTACTTGTGACACTAATAAATAAACTTTAAACTAAACTTCAATAAGTCAGAGACTTTGCTGCAATCATAGGTTTCCCCAGGGTCAGGGGGCAATAGACTGCACAATAAAGACCAATAAAGGTTCCAGCAATAGGAAGGGCTATCACTCTTTTAATGTCCAGTTGTGTGCTCATTATCAGAGAGTTCAGTACATGTGCACTAGGTGGCCATCACGGCTCCTACATTCTCCGGAACTCCCAGGTGCCAGGCCTGTTTAATGGACCTGATGCTCTGGGATGGTTGGCTTCTGGAACACAAGGTGTGGTGATTGTCTCTTTAAGGGCAACACACAAGGGATACCCTTTGAAGAAATGAATCATGATCCCAGTGAGGGCCTTTAGAACAAACGCAGAGAGAGGAGCTAAAGCAACAGTCACGGGGCCAACAAAAGCCATCAAGAAGTAGACAACTGGACTGCTGAAGGTGAGATTCCCATGCCTGGGTAGATCAGAAGAGACATTCCTGTACATGCCATCCAAAGTTTCACTGATGGTCATTGCGTGTTACGCTCTACACAAACTCACAATTCAGAGAGGGGATGCCCTGGAGGAAGAGGGCACAAGATAGTGGGCATTCCTCCAACAATAGGGTCGATGAGGTGAGGGAACAGTCTGACAGAGATGTGCAGGGGTCTGGACAAGAGGGCATGGACAGCCGTGACACAAAGGAGGCCTCAGTAATGCAGAGGTTCTAATGGGTCAAGTACTCGTAGCCTCAGAGATCATAGAATCCCTGCAATGTGTGCCCTGCCTGTGTCTCAACATCATTCCACCTTCTTCTGTCGGGAAAAAGATACAAAAGTCTGAGGTCACGTACCAACTGACTCAAGAACAGCTTCTTCCCTGCTGCCATCAGACTTTTGAATGGACTTCCTCGCATTAAGTTGATCTTTATCTACACCCTAGCTATGACTGTAATGCTACGTTCTGCACTCTCTCCTTTCCTTCTCTATGAACGGCATGCTTTGTGGCCAAACAGGCCACCTAAAATGGCGATTTATAGAGCACTCTGGGACAATTGGGCAAGAACTAAAACAGCAGCTGCAGCCTAAAAGACAAAGATAAACAGGCTGCAACTCAGACGACTGAATACACAGGATATGGGCCATCTCCAGGACAAAAGGGACTTTCTGGTCAAACTGGGTTGTTTACCAGACATAGGGGCGCCTTAACCCCTTATTTCCTACATGCCCCCAGCACCTACAGACATGGCCGTTGGGGACACACCCAAAGATTGGTGTGGCAGCACCTGATTGGACTTTATCGATCAGCGTGATCAAGTCCTGATCGATTGATTGGCAATGGCCAAAAGGGGCGCGAAACCCAACGGGGTATAAAGGGTGCTGCGCAACCAAGAATCTCTCTCTCTCTCTGACCCCACGAACGAGCTACAACAACGGTGACCATCGCCAGCAACGACCAGCACGAGGAGAGCCACCACACCCGAGAAGGAAGGAAGACCAGAGCCAGAGCGTCAGACCAGACCAAAGACCAGACTATGCAGAGGACTACAGAGACCAGCACACAGATAAAGGCCAATATCTGCCTGGGTACTTACCAGTCACGCAAAAATTAAGTCAAGGTCTGGTATTGGACTTGAACTTTGGTATTTCTGTAAGATAACGTAATGTTGGCTTAGTGGATGATTATTGATTGTGTGTTTAAATAAATATTGTTGTACTAACAAGACGTCTACCCGCAATTCTTTGTCCACTGTATAAGGGTTAAAACAGACTGTGCGGCAGGCATAACAGCTTTGTCTGAAAGCACGCAAGAAGCAATACTTTTCACTGTATACCAATACATGTGACAATAATAAATCAAATCAAATCACTGCAATCAACATTTGTTTTATTCCTTTATTGACATTTATTTCTAAGCTTGCAATTTGTTCTGTGGGAAAACGTTACAGCATTGGATGATTAGTAAGGTCTTAAACAATTAGAACGTATTCGTAAATCTCCCGCGACAGTGCTCACAAAGCAGAGATCAGATGAGAATTGGAGTTCCATGTGAAGTGTTAATGAAAAGGTTGACTTAAAGGTGTTACTCAAACATTGTGACAGCAGTAAGTGAACTTGGAGATGGATCTGGAGGAGGTGGTAATGTTCCCAGAATGTTATTGGTTTTGCGCTTCTCGGTAATAGAGCTTTCAGGAGAGGGAGATGCTGTTACTGTTGCCTCAGGGGTTGGCTACAGTGCACTCTGAGTCATACATACTGCTGGTAGAGGAAGGAATAAACATTGAGGCTAATAGCAGGGGCACCAGTCAGCTGTGCAAATCCAGAAGTGGCCAGGTAGCTTTAACCTCTATGCCCCCTGGTCACCTGGCAGGATTTTAAATCGTTGCAACACTCCATTCTGCAGCAGAGATTTTTCTTTCTCCCTGTCAGAAGCCGCAGGTGAGAGCAGACCCCCTTTGAAGTCCTCTGACAGAGAGGAGATGTGAGGGGGGGAGGGTGATTGGCCGTGGTAAATCGACCCTTAGTGTCAGTGGAAATACATAGGGTTACGAGGATAAGCCCCAGGTGGGATTGTTGTCAGTGCAGGCTCGATGGGTTGAATGGCCTCTTTCTGCACTGTAGGGATTCTATGGGCGGGATTTTCTGGCCACGTTCGCCCCGAGACCAGAAGTTCCTGCCCGAGGTCAACGGATGTTTGTATGGTCCGTCAAATTTTCTGTCCCATCCGCTACGGTTCCTGTGGAGGGTGGGACGGGAAAATTCCGCCCTATGATTCTATGTTACCAGTCAAGTAAACTGCACTGTGCCCAATGAAAAATAAAGAGAGAGCAATTTGTACACTGTGGTCTGTTTACAGGAGAGAAACTGAATAGAAATGTAGATTTAGGATGTGTGTGGATACAACAAAAAGTTGACATAGAATGTCTGGCAAAAACATACCAATGGGAAGCCAAGTTCTGCAGGCAGGAAGTGCAAGTGAATGTAACATTTTGCATTGAGATATGTGAGTTGATTAATTAGATTCCGGAATGGGATGGGACTGAATGACATGGTGCAGGAATCTCCAGCTTCAATCCTCAGTTTGCGAGGGTCGCTGCGGTGATGGTAGGGGTGCGACAATTGGCATCGAGATTGGGGGAAATAAAAATGTCAAACCATGTTCCTGGTCCTGATTACAATCATCAACCCAGCTGGAAAGTGTGTTTATTTGACACTGGATAAAGAGAGAATTGGACTTGGCTGCAGTGTTCCCAATTATTGAATAGCCTGCCACTGCCTTTGGCACAGAACTGAGGAGTTTCCACTCAGACAAGCACCGCTGCCCAGCAACCAATCAATGGCTGCACCAAATAACAACCAGAGTGGCATCTGTAGATCACTCATTCAAATAATCTGTACACTCTCCCCCTGTGTTGTTCACATGCACAGGGAGTATTCTCTCAGCTGGGTGGGCTCGGAGTTGTTGTAGAACTGCAGGGGCTGTTAAAGGGCTGCTGCAGTTAACGGAACTCAGCTTTTCTGTTTAAATCTGTGGTTAAGTATACATAGCTGGAGGAACTCTCAGAATGGTCCCACTCATTAAGCACTGCTGGAGATAAATATTATGGTGGGATTTAATGATTCTGATTGGGGTGGGGGGGGGGTGGGGGGGTGCATCCACCAGCTAGAAAACCGGTAATAATCCCATCGCAGCCATTTCCTGGAAGCCCAATGGGGTTTAATGCTAATCATTATTAATCGGATCATGTGAGGGGAATTTCACCCCTAAAATCCTGCTCAATAGCAGGTTATGTTGCAGCTGTATAAGGTGTTGGTGAGGCCACACCTGGAGTACTGTGTACAGTTTTGGTTTCCTTACTTGAGAAAGGATATACTGGTACTGGAGGGGGTGCAGAGGAGATTCACTAGGTTGATTCTGGAGAGGGTTGGCTTATGAGGAGAGACTGAGTAGGCTGGGGCTATACTCATTGGAATTCAGAAAAATGAGGGGTGATCTTATAGAAACATATAGGATTATGAAGGGAATAGATAAGATAGAAGCAGGGAAGTTGTTTCCACTGGTGGGTGAAACTAGAACTAGGGGGCATGGCCTCAAAATAAGGGGGAGCACACTTAGGACTGAGTTGAGGAGGAACTTCTTCAGTCAAAGGGTTGTGAATCTGTTGAATTCCCTGCCCAGTGAAGCAGTTGAGGCTACCTCATTGAATGTTTCTAAGGCAAGGATAGATAAAGTTTTGAACAGTAAAGGAATTAAGGGTTATGGTGAGCGGGCGGGTAAGTGGAGCTTGAGTCCACAAAAAGATCAGTCATGATCTTATTGAATGGCGGAGCAGGCTCGAGGGGCCAAATGGCCTACTCCTGCTCCTAGTTCTTATGAATCCTGCCTCCCAGAGCTCCCAACACATTGGCTGAACTTGGAACCCCAGGAGAAAGGTGAGTGTGACGTGTTCCCCAGTCCAGGCTGGGAGGCCCAAGTGAAAAGAACATGTGGAGGGAGGGGTGGCTGTCGATTTAAAAGGCAGAGGTTTCTTACTCTAGGTTTCTCCATTCCCAGCGACAGCGACTCCATCAGGCCCGACAAGGAAGGGTCACCCTGACTCGAAACGTTGGCTCTATTCTCTCTCCACAGATGCTGTCAGACCTGCTGAGATTTTGCAGCATTTTTTTGTTTCAGATTCCAGCATCCTCGGTATTTGGCTTTTATGATAAGGGAGGATTCTATTTACCAGCCCCCATGTAGGCCTCTCCACCAGAGTTTTCGCTGGCAGCAGAGCGCCCCACCCTCTCACCTGATGTTGGTTATACAGCAGTTGGATGAGGTCTTTAAGTTGACCTCAATTGGGTTCCGGGCAGGAAGGCTGTCCCCGAGCCTGCCCGCTCTGGACAAAAGCGGAGGGAGGTGGTTTTCACCCGGCAACACGTTCCGTCCTGATCAAACATGCCCATCCCACCTCCATTAAATTCTGCCCTTTGTACATTACCATTGGAAGGCCGTGAGAAAATAAATCCTTTAGAACTGGCTAAAATAGGGAAGGCAAAAAGGTGAAAGTAAGGGAACACTTGCACTATGTTCAGGCCACACAATCAACCCTCATCAGCAATATAGTTTGCAAAGCACTTTCTCCACATATCACCTCTTAAACACTCTAAATACTCTCTCTGGCATGGAGATGCCGGTGTTGGACTGGGGTGGGCACAGTAACAAGTCTCACAACACCAGGTTAAAGTCCAACAGGTTTATTTGGTATCACGAGCTTTTGGAGTGCTGCTCCTTCATCAGGTGAGTCACTCAGCTTGTGATACCAAAGCTCGTGATACCAAATAAACCTGTTGAACTTTAACCTGGAGTTGTGAGACTTCTTACTGCACTCTCTCTGGAGCTGCCCTTCCACCTTAGTGGCTACTAATGGGATAGGCTTCAATTTACTGGCATGGAACTCACTTTAAAACCTGTAACGACTTGTGCGCTCTTTTGTGCATCTTCCACATGGGTCGAACATATAAGCAGATCATTCAATGATCATTAAAAGAATAAATGCAGACTAGCAGCAGTTCTGGACAAAACAGGCCAGTTGTAAAGATCTCCTACACCCACTCACTGCTTCTCATGCAGATTAAGCCTGCCTGACTGCTGGCAGTGCACACTGAAAGGAGGAGGAAAACAAATGCATATGTACATCAGAGTTATCACAGAATCAATACAAATGTTACCAATTCCTGACTCTTAAACAAATATTTTAAAAATTAATAATTATCAAGTAGGTCCGGCAAATTCTGTCAGGCTAGGTTTGTGGTTGTGTTTTAAGCAAGTGGAGTATTTGTGTATTTTTTGGATTATGTGAAACAAGGCGTGCAAGGTGCTGTTGAGGTTTCTTTCTCAGTTGGTGAGTAGATGTTGCTGCATCGAGCTATACACAAGCTATAGGGTGGCACGGTGACACAGTAGGGTGGCACGGTTGCACAGTGGTTAGCACTGCTGCCTCAGTTCGATCCCCGACTTGGGTCACTGTCTGTGTGTAGTTTGCGTGTTCTCCCTGTGCCTGCGTGGGTTTCCTCCAGGTGCTCCAGTTTCCCCCACAGTCCAAAGATGTGTGGGTTAGGTGAATTGGCCATGCTAAATTCTCCCTCAGTGTACCCAAACAGGCGCCGGAGTGTGGCGACTAGGGGATTTTCACAGTAACTTCATTGCAGCGTTAATGTAAGCCTACTTGTGACTCATAAATAAACTTTAACTTTATCCCAGTGAAGGTCAGTGTGAAACTTGTGAGATAGATTGAGAGAGCCACCAATGTGATAGCAAAAAGGGAAGGCGATGGCCTACTGGTATTATCGCTAGACTGTTAATCCAGAAACTCAGCTAATGTTCTGGGGACCTGGGTTTGAATATCTGGAATTAATCTACAAATGACGATGAAATCATTGCCGATTGTTGGAAAACCCATCTGGTTCACTCGTGTCCTTTAGGGAAGGAAATCTGCCATCATTACCTGGTCTGGCCTACACGTGACTCCAGAGCCACAGCAGCAATGTGGCTGACTCTTAACTGCCCTCAGGCAACTAGGGATGGTCAATAAATGCTGGCCAGCCAGCGGCAGGCACCCATGTCCCACAAATGAATAAATATTTTAAAAATTAATAAATAAATAAAAAGGCTAGGAAGGAAAGAGAAAATGGCCATGCCGTGGTAATGTCAGTGGGCTAGTAATCCAGAGGCCCTGACAATGATCAGGGAACATGGGTTCAAATCCCATCATGGAACTGGTGAAATTTAAGCTAAATTTAACTAATCTGGAATTGAAAGCTAGTCTTGGTAATGGTGACCACAAATACACAAATACTCCACTTGATTGTTGTCAAAACCCATCTGGTTCAATAATGTCCCAGAGGGTGGTGACGGTCTGGAATGCGCTGCCTGGGAGGGTGGTAGAGGCAGGTTGCCTCACATCCTTTAAAAAGTACTTGATGGGCGCTTGGCACGTCATAACATTCAAGGCTATGGGCCAAGTGCTGGTAAATGGTATTAGGTGAGAGGTCAGGTGTTTCTCACGTGTTGGTGCAGACTAAATGGGCTGAATGGCCTCTTCTGCACTGTATGATTCTATGTCCTTTAGAGAAGGAAATCTGCCCAAATGTGCCTCCTAGCCCACAGCAATGTGATTGATTTTTAACTGCCCTTTGGCAAAAACCACTCTGTTGTAAGGGCAGTGAGGGATGGGCAAGAAATGCTGGCCTTGCCAATGATAGTAAGAAGTTTAACAACACCAGGTTAAAGTCCAACAGGTTTATTTGGTAGCAAAAGCCACACAAGCTTTCGAGGCTCTGAGCCCCTTCTTCAGGTGAGTGGGAATTCTGTTCACAAACAGAACTTATAAGACACAGACTCAATTTACATGAATAATGGTTGGAATGCGAATACTTACAACTAATCCAGTCTTTAAGAAACAAAACAATGGGAGTGGAGAGAGCATCAAGACAGGCTAAAAAGATGTGTATTGTCTCCAGACAAGACATCATGACTTGCCAATGATGCCAACATCCCATGGAAGATTTTCTTTTGACAAAAAAAAGAGCATCAAGAAAGCTGAAAGTATTCACTTTTTAATTGCTGAGATTTTACTTCACGTAAAAGTTTTGTTCAGTGTGAAAGACCCCTTAAATGTCAAAAAAAACACCACACAAACCCCATAACACCCCAAGAAAAAGAAAATACTATCGTTACTACAGTAAGGCCAGGGGTTGTGTGTTTTGTTTCCTTACTTGTTCTGTTCACTCGTTATCACTCAACAAGAAATGAATGCTGACAGATGGTTCTGAGGACACATAGAGGTAGCAGCTCTCACAAGAAATACATGACAGCTGTGAACTGTCATTAAAATATTGGGACCATCCCAACATTTGTAGCAAATGGTGATTATAAATGATTTTCCTTTTCTATAACTCGCTGCCACAGATTATCTGGTATTATTCTACCAGTCATACACCACTGTTAACTTTCCAGTCTAACTTTATATTTATGCAGTGTTACTGCTGATTTGTTTTTTATTAAGGGCTATTCTGAAGAATGTCCAAACAAGGTACAGCATAGGATGAAAGGGTATGGGCAGGATATTCCGACTGTGCTCGCTCCAAAACCAGAAAATCCCGCCTGAGATCAATAGACCTTTGCATGGTCCCCCCACTGCTACCGTTCCCGTGGCGGGCGCGATGGGAAAACTCCCCCCTATGTGTCTGCAGCTGTGATTTTCTTGATACAGCTCCTGGTTCTAATAATGTCATGGTTAGCAGTGGAGGCCAGGCATATAGAATCATAGAATAGAATCACAGAATCAATGAGTCCCTACAGGGCAGAAGGAGGCCATTCAGCCCATCAAGCCTGCACTGATAACAATCCCACCCAGGCCCTATCCCTGTCACCTCACGTATTTACCCTGCTAATCTCCCTTACACTAAGGGGCAATTTATCATGGTCAATTCACCTAACCCACACATCTTTGCACTGTGGGAGGAAACCAGAGCACCCGGAGGAAACCCACGGAGACATGGGGAGAATGTGTGAACTCCACACAGACAGTGACCCAAGGCCGGAATTGAATCCGGGTCCCTGGCGTTTTGAGGCAACAGTGCTAACCACTGTGCCACCGTTCCGCCCTGTCTCTGGAAGAGATGAATAAAACAGTATGTTAATAGTTCTATGAAATTTTTCCATTTTAACAGAGAGATCTTATTGTATTGCATTGCAGGGAAGTATCTCAGTCAACATCTCACAGATGACCAGTCTGTGAATGGATGCCCTTTGTCACATGGAGCTGAGCTGCCAATGCTGAGGACCACCAGTAACTAATCCATACAAATCCTCCTCGAGATACCATGCCCTCAGAGGACATTGGCAACCATGGACTTCAAATGGATTGGCCCATGATTATGTTTGGCAAAATACTGCAGTGGTTTGCCATTGCCTTCTGCAGTATGGTTGACCAGAAAACTCTCTCACTTTTACCATCAGCCATACTAGAAGGATTTCATGGTTGATAATCAAACTGGGTGGCCACATTAAGTACACACCTTCTTTGGCCATCAGTGGGACTTGAACCCAGAGCCTCTGGCCCAGAGATAGAGACACTACCACTGCACCACAATACATCCAGACCACAAGAGCACCATGTTCTATATCCCATCAGCCTGAAGCATTTCCACCTTTTAAGCTCTCAACAGTTAAAAACACCATGACTGTCCCTATCATAAGACCAGGACATAGAATTTGCAGTAAACAACTCCAAGGGGCTTATCCTCGCACACCGGAAGGCATTGACTTATTACTAATGGAATTGTGGGACTTTGGTTGGGTTCATTCTTTAGATGTGACCCCATTATTACTCATGGAGGACAGTTTATGCAAGTTCAATCCTGATGGCACTTTAAGCCCAACTGGGTTCCCAACTTTCCCCTCTGTTCATCTGCTTGGTGTACAGGAAAATCCCATGAGAGGGTTGGGTGGCTCCCTACCTCTCTTCTGCAGCCTTGTCCGTGCCCACTGGCATTGGACGGAGCCTGAGGCCTTTCATAACAGTTGGGCACCGCAAGGAATAGTGTGCCCGACAGACACAGATAAAAGCAGTATGGTTCAGATAGCTTCCTTTTGATTGTATTCAAATTAAAACTTTATGTTGGGCGGCACAGTGGTTAGCACTGCTGCCTCGCAGTGCCAGGGACCCGGGTTCAATCCCGGCCTCGGGTCACTGTCTGTGCGAAGTCTGCACGTTCTCCCTGTGTGTCTGCGTGGGTTTCCTCCGGGTGCTCCGGTTTCCTTCCACAGTCCAAAAATGTGCAGGTTAGGTGGATTGGCCATCTGAATTGCCCCTTACTGTCAGGGGAACTAGCAGGATAAATATGTGGGGTTACGGGAATAGGACCTGGGTGGGATTGTTGTCGATGGGCCGAAATGCCTCCTTCTGCACTGTATGGCTTCTATGATTATTATATTCTTCTTAAGGAACTCTTGTGCATTTGTTTCTCTGTTGATGACACTGTGGATAGTCAGTGGGAGTCTTACCGTTTCACTAAAAAGTCATGTTGGGGTATAACTCATATGGGTGAGTACTACAGTCCTTCATTACCTTGCACAGAAAAAAGATTTTTACGTGACTGTGACCGCTGATTGTCTGCTAGCTAGCTTACCATAAAGACTTCACCCGTAGGTCCAAAGTTGTCCGAAGGTGATGGTGTATAATTCAGCAGAGAATGGCCATCAGGAGTGGCACTGCTAGCTAGGTTTTCCACTCGCTATAGGACACTGAGGCCAATCTAACATTGTCCACCCCTTGTCCTGCAAAGAACAGCTAAGTCAGAATGGGCTGAGGGTCAAGTATGGGAAGTAACCAGCTCCATACAACACTGGGTGGTACATTGACCCGAAGCTCTCAGAAAGCTCTGTATTGGAATCTCTCAGGTTAAGACTTTCGACAACTGTTGGAGCAGGGCATTAAGAAACGGGCAGTTTTTAATTTGTTGGCTACTTGCAAGACTGCTGTAAAACCCCTGAAAACATCCATTAACGTTTGATTCTTTGTCACTTCCTTTATTGAAGTTAACATGTTCTTCAAGTGCAAATACATTAATGGCCAAGATTTTGCTGGGGCCCGCAGCCAATCGTGAGCCTGAAATGCAGTCCCCGCTGTCGTCCAGACAGATCGCGTCCCACCACCAATCGCCTACAGAGCGGCAGCAAGCCCCCATCCCCTCCCCTTGATCCCATCGCAGTCAGTGTGCGCAGGGGGCTCCCTTCCCTCCCCGATTGCCTGCAGTAGCAGCAGGTCCCGCACCTCCCTCCCCGATCACCTGCAGAGTGGCAGTGCCCCCCTCGATCGTGCTGCCGCTTCAGGCCTCACCCCATAAGCACCTTAGGTCCAGCCCCTTATAAGCCCCCCATAGGTCCCCACCTCCTGGCACTGTCTAGTGGCATTGCCAAGGTGCCAGGCTCGCACTGCCCAAGGGGCAAACCCCTTGCCCTTGGTCTCCCAGGGGCAAGGGGGACACACTCAATGGCCTCCGGTTCTACGGGTGAGGCCAACATGACTGTTCCCCGTTCATGGGGTGCAGGTGTTATCCACGCCAGACAGTACTGCTCCCGGCAAGGCCACAAAGGCAAGCGAACCCAGGCGATTGAGCGGCGGGATGTCCATTAATATTATAATAAATTTAAATACTTCATTCAGCCTCTCGCCCATTTCCGGCGGATATCTGGCTCTTGGAAGATTGCGAGAACCAAGAAATTGGGGTGATCCTGAGAAGGAGCGGGGGAGGGGAAGGTTGGGGAGGGCAGAGTGGGGAGGGTGGGAGGGCAGAGTGGGGAGGGTGGGAGGGCAGAGTGGGGAGGGTGGGAGGGCAGAGTGGGGAGGGTGGGAGGGCAGAGTGGGGGGAGGGGGCAGAGTGGGGGGAGGGGGCAGAGTGGGGGGAGGGGGCAGAGTGGGGGAGGGGGCAGAGTGGGGGGAGGGGGCAGAGTGGGGGGAAGTGGGGAGGGGGCAGAATGGGGGGAAGTGGGGAGGGGGCAGAATGGGGGGAAGTGGGGAGGGGGCAGAATGGGGGGAAGTGGGGAGGGGGCAGAATGGGGGGAAGTGGGGAGGGGGCAGAATGGGGGGAAGTGGGGAGGGGGCAGAATGGTGGGAAGGGGGCAGAATGGGGGGAAGTGGGGAGGGGGCAGAATGGGGGGAAGTGGGGAGGGGGCAGAATGGGGGGAAGTGGGGAGGGGGCAGAATGGGGGGAAGTGGGGAGGGGGCAGAATGGGGGGAAGTGGGGAGGGGGCAGAATGGGGGGAAGTGGGGAGGGGGCAGAATGGGGGGAAGTGGGGAGGGGGCAGAATGGGGGGAAGTGGGGAGGGGGCAGAATGGGGGGAAGTGGGGAGGGGGCAGAATGGGGGGGAAGTGGGGAGGGGGCAGAATGGGGGGAAGTGGGGAGGGGGCAGAATGGGGGGAAGTGGGGAGGGCAGAGTGGGGGGAGGGGGCAGAGTGGGGGGAGGGGGCAGAGTGGGGGGAGGGGGCAGAATGGGGGAAGTGGGGAGGGCAGAGTGGGGGGGGAGGGCAGAGTGGGGGGGGGAGGGCAGAGTGGGGGGGAGGGCAGAGTGGGGGGGGAGGGCAGAGTGGGGGGGGAGGGCAGAGTGGGGGGGGAGGGCAGAGTGGGGGGGGGAGGGCAGAGTGGGGGGGGGAAGGCAGAGTGGGGGGGGAGGGCAGAGTGGGGGGGGGAGGGCAGAGTGGGGGGGGGAGGGCAAAGTGGGGGGGGGAGGGCAGAGTGGGGGGGGGAGGGCAGAGTGGGGGGGGAGGGCAGAGTGGGGGGGGGAGGGCAGAGTGGGGGGGGAGGGCAGAGTGGGGGGGGGAGGGCAGAGTGGGGGGGGAGGGCAGAGTGGGGGGGGAGGGCAGAGTGGGGGGGGAGGGCAGAGTGGGGGGGGGAGGGCAGAGTGGGGGGGGGGAGGGCAGAGTGGGGGGGGAGGGCAGAGTGGGGGGGGGAGGGCAGAGTGGGGGGGGGAGGGCAGAGTGGGGGGGGGAGGGCAGAGTGGGGGGGGGAGGGCAGAGTGGGGGGGGGTGGGCAGAGTGGGGGGGGGAGGGCAGAGTGGGGGGGGGAGGGCAGAGAGGGGGGGGAGGGCAGAGTGGGGGGGGGAGGGCAGAGTGGGGGGGGAGGGCAGAGTGGGGGGGGAGGGCAGAGTGGGGGGGGTAGGGGCAGATTGGGGGGGGAGGGCAGAGTGGGGGGGGAGGGCAGAGTGGGGGGGGGAGGGCAGAGTGGGGGGGGAGGGCAGAGTGGGGGGGAGGGCAGAGTGGGGGGAGAGGGGGAGGGCAGAGTGGGGGGAGAGGGGGAGGGCAGAGTGGGGGGAGAGGGGGAGGGCAGAGTGGGGGGAGAGGGGGAGGGCAGAGTGGGGGAAGAGGGGGGGAGTGCAGAGTGCGGGAGTGCAGAGTGGGGGGGAGTGGGGAGTGCAGAGTGGGGGGGAGTGGGGAGGGCAGAGTGGGGAAGCGGGGGCAGAGCGGGGGGAAGCGGGGGCAGAGCGGGAGGAGGCGATAGGGGAAAGGAGACGGGGTGAGTGGATGGTGGGGGGGGAGTGGATGGGGAGGGGATGGGGAGGGGGGGAGGGGATGGGGAGGGGGGGAGTGGATGGTGAGGGGGGAGTGGATGGTGAGGGGGGGGTAGTGGATGGTGAGGGGGGGAGTGGATGGTGAGGGGGGGAGTGGATGGGGAGGGGGGGAGTGGATGGGGAGGGGGGGAGTGGATGGGGAGGGGGGGAGTGGATGGGGAGGGGGGGAGTGGATGGGGAGGGGGGGAGTGGATGGGGAGGAGGGGAGTGGATGGGGAGGGGGGGGAGTGGATGGGGAGGGGGGGAGTGGATGGGGAGGGGGGGGAGTGGATGGGGAGGGGGGGGAGTGGATGGGGAGGGGGGGGAGTGGATGGGGAGGGGGGGGGAGTGGATGGGAGGG